>NC_079520.1:5363425-5520925 GCF_003711565.1 Takifugu flavidus | reverse complement strand
TCTTTGCTGATAGTAGACGCATCATCTGCCATCAATGCCTGTTTATACAGGGAAACAAAGATCCTAATGAGGCCTGAGTAGATAGATCAAACATCATTCGTTTACTTTTCAAACTAATTATCCTGCCCTAATGAGCTGGAAACCTGAATTGGTGCAGAAATAATTCTAGGTGAGATAGAGCAACTTGATGTTATGCAGCATCAACAATGCATCACAAAGAGGAGTTCATAATCTCCGTTTTACATTGAGGTAGGATGGAATAATCGCATGGACCCACACCAGTTATAATGATGCCTTTTTTCATTGTTTTAACGGTACACAGCTTGAACCTCACTTCCTTCTTGGGATTCAGTGTGAGTATTGGAATAATTTCATGAACTGGGGCCCATTTGGTACAACTGGTCACCTGACGGCATGTAAAGCGTGGTCAGGAGCAAGCATACTCTAAATGAAGGTTCATCAGGAACTTCATTGTGAGCTATGGCTTCATACGTGGTTGTTAACTACAAAGACCACCATCAAATCACATCACGTCATTCATGGGGCGGCACAAGTGTTGCAGGTGAAAGAAAAGGGAAGTGACAAGCGAGGCATAAATGCGCACCCGCTGAGGACAGCCTCAAGTAGTCATTTTCCTCCTCAAAATTTTTCCTTTGTGGTTTTACATGTTCGGAATAGACTTCTGAACGCTCTTCCTCATTTTCCCCTCTGCGACAATGCACAGCGGGAGCAAAGAGCTGATTTGTATTATGTATTTTCAACCTCTGGATAAATCTGAATTTAGCATCATTTGGAGTCACAACGTTGCTCCGACTGCGGGCCCACATATTATTCACCCAGTCACCTCAGTCTAACAGTCACGAGCAAACCAGTTTGTATTTTTGATGTTTAACATATGGATGAATCTGAAATGGCAGAGGGAACAAAAGTCTCCACACACACACGCATAAGAAAAACAAAACAAACCAAAAAATGTCCTATTTGCTTCAGCGTTCGGAAAAAACAACCTTGTTGAGGGGTTCTGTTTGGGGCCTTAATGGTCAGTAGTGAAAAATGCTTCTTATTTTCCATCAGAATGTTTTTCTGTAATTCACCGGACCCATGGATGCTTTCTCTTTACCCTGAGCCATTATGGGGGGGGGGGGGGGGGGTTGCAGAATACTTTTATCAACTGTAAATGATGTAAGGTGTCAGCCCACATCCATTCCATTTACATCAAGCCATTCCACCATAGCTGGGCTGTTCAGCATTGCTGTTTGTAATGGCACCAATATTCTCTCTTCATAATGTTGCACTTTATTGATTGTTGCAGTCTGCAATGCCTCCAATAGGGGAGCTGTTGCAAGAGGCCGACACAGCCTGGGAGCAGACCCAAGGAGGTTCTATACATCCCTGAAGACCTGCTACAGTGTTTGGAAGGGGAGAGTTCAGTTTAATTAGGGAAGCATAATGCTGCTTTTTATGAGGCCTAGAGGGCTCTTTCTGCATATGCATGATTCCTGTTCACAACAGAACATCGTGACCCGAGCAGAGCTTTGAGTGTTCAATCTAGGCCCCGCTGTGAAGGCGGACTGCTGATTAATCCCAAAAGAGCCAAACCGCTAAGTGTACACAGAAGCTAAACATGTCCATTATCTGGACTGCACTTTGCATCTGAAATCTAATGGTAATAATTCACTAATTACTTAACCAAGCCAAAACTTTCCTTACTAGCACAAACAGATTTATAAGCAGTTTAGGATCTTAGTTTTCCCCAAAATCATCTGCTAACATTAACAAAATACAATTTTGGAGCCAATCCCTGCAGCATTGAATAACCCTTGAAAAAAGTGTCCTTTGTTTTGCACCAATTCATGCTGCAGTTAATAAAGATTTGCAAAAGAATCTTATGTCAAACACTGAATTGTTATTCACTAGTAACAAAATAGACAAAACTGAATATGGGCCGGCTCCTCTGGGTCCAACCAGTAAGAGTCAGGATGGAACAGCCCTCACCGGAGAGCTCACAGAACTAATGCCCCCTCGCAGCAGGGTATTTAGTGAGAGCATCGGGGGCAGCAGCAGCGCCAATTAAATACGCTGGCTATCCCCCATTGAACATCACTTCATATCACTTTATTAAGAGTACTGACCTCAGTCGTCTGGATCTTCACGGAGTAAAACAACCTGGAATAGCAATAAAATGAAGACAACAGCAGTGTCAGCAGATTCCATGATTGTAGTGTGATTATTGGCCACTATCAGCCAAAATGTCCAACATGTATGTACAAAGCAATCATAGTCAGGCAGGAAGCTGAATCTAACAGAGAATGACAACAGTAGTAGTCACCACTGAATTCCATCCATCTGATTTATGCTTACATCAACTGTTGTATTGGGTCATGAAAGAGTCCCTGACCCTACTACAGTGGTAATAAGACAAAAGCCTGACCAGCCAGGTTCAGACAAACACAGAATCTCACCTCTATGCGGATATCTTTAGATTGTTGAGTAGAGGAAGAATGTCCCCACATGTTTGACTGTGAGCCTGAATCTTTTCATGTATGTTGGTCCTTCTCACAGGTACAAAGCATCAATATCTGATGAGCCGGGCGCGATAAGGACGCAGACAGATTGTTATTGTCTTTTAGGGAAATATAGATTCAATGTTACTCATCAATGAAAGACTTTAAATGTTGGATTTTACTTCTAAAAACAACCCCGCTGCATCGGGATCATCCATCATTAATGCACCGTTTGTGTCAAACAAGAAAAGAGGCTTAACTATAGATGGAAGCCAATTGTTATGTCTTGCCGCTGGTGTATTTCAGATACACACTGAAATAAGCACATCCACTGGGGCAGCTATCACCAGCAATTCTTAATAATGGACACCTGAACACCGACTGTTGTTTTCCAAACCAATTACTACCTCACCGATGGCACAGTCTCGTGAGGAGACGCTGTCATAACCTTATCCCAAAATAGACGCATTTCTGGTCAATGTGGACTCGATGCCAGCGAGCACTGTCCCATGTCAGGCAGATGACCGTCTGCACGATTCTAACAGTTTTCCATGATTGTTTTGGATTTTAATTGCCCGTAAAGTGCGGCGAGGCTGAGGAAGCTACGGTGTTCGTCCCTGTTTGATTTGTCAGTTCCACAGAATCACGGCACCGCTGTGGGACGAGGACTCACACTTGCGGAAATATTTGAGCATGCAAAGTGATTATCTTAGTGCACCAGAGCTGCGGTTTATGTCATCAATTTAGGTGCCTTCAAGACGCTGCTCTTGCGTGAGCCCTCTTTAGCAGGCATGCAATGTCTTAGTTTTCCCTAAAGAATGCATCGCCTGCAGCAGTGAGATGGGTTTTGAATGCAACTGTGCTGGAATGAAGAATGCTGTTTTCTATCACAACGACGTGCCGTAAATTTGCATATATGTTTGAACTTCTTTCTACTTTCTGCCTCTTTTTATCGACTTTTCCCTCCAAGGAAAAGTCAAACTTGCATTTTGCTTTCCCATTTTTGTAGAAATAAATAAGAGTTATCAAGTAGATCCCTGCCCGATGGTCTGATTTGCCATTTTTGGTGAGATGTACCATATTTTTACAGACTTACATGAGTGGCTTTCAAAGCAGGTGGCTATCAAAGAGACCTTTTGCTCCCATTCTACCCCATTATTGTACCAAAAGAAAGGTCCTCACCCTAAAATGTGCCTTCCTTTTCATCTCGCTGTGAAGGTTTTGTGTGAACTCTGCGATCAAAGCTTTTAACAAGAAGACGGTCTGCAGCATCACTCTTTATTGTTTCACATGAAGTGGCAAAGCCCTTCACCAAACAGCTGGGGCTGTGCAGACTGTATCTCCAAGCCCCTGAGGAGGTCATTACGATAGGGATGAACAGCTCAACGCTCTGTAAGATAGACAGCAAAGTGACAGGGAGGGCGGACAAGAGACGATGTGGAAGAAAACTATAAATTGGAGCATTCTGAGTTAAAAAGTAGCATTTTTTGACAGTTTGGAACCATGGAAGTGTTCATGTACCAGAGCTTGTGTGTGTGTGTTATATATCGTAATTCATCCATATAGCGACTAGGTCTGCCTTTAGTGGTTTTAAAACTTCACTTGTTTTTAAACTGACATCATGATATCTGGAAAGTGAGGTCAGACAGGAATATAAAGTTTGTAGGCACATTAGATGTTAAATATTTATGATTTAATCTCAGTCTTGCTCCCTCGCTTATTAAGCCTTCTCAGGGGAACCCTCTGATCGCTGAGAGCACCAGAGAGGAGCTATATTAATACTTGAAATATTCCTGATTTTTCTCTTACCAATTCACTTTAAAACAGACAAAACAGCAGAAGAAAAATGGAAGTTCTGCAAGCAGCCCTTAAAAAGGTGTTTGTTTTGGACGGTTTAAAATGGCTGCTCACTTGTTAATTGAGCTGTGATTACTTGGAACCGCCTGTTGACTCCTGCAGGTCTAATAAGCCCAGTTTATTTTGGGTTGATAATAAATCCATTGTGTAGCGGAAGCCTCTCCCAGCTCTTCACAAGAAAGCCAAGTTCCACCACGTGGTTTCACTTATTGTTTTGTTCCTTCATTGATTCCATCATTTGAAGATCAGCCAAGGTGAGATGCATGTCTGTGTCTGGAGGGAAGGCTCTTGAAGCTTCAAGCCTCCCTTTGATAGAAGGGAGATAACTAATATTGGAGCTCTGAATTTGCCCAGGTCAACAAGGTCAAGGCCAAGTGTTGATGAACCAGACGGATGTAATGAGAGGCAACAAAATATTCATGACTACGGAACTAATGGAGTGCTACTTTAAGAGCATGTCCGGGAACAGGGACTTTCTGAAGAGGATGAGCTCTCAAAAGGATGATCCAGGACCCAAATGGAAGACTGTGACCATATATCACATTTGAATGGCGAGTTAGCAGTGCTGATCGTTGGTGTCGACCTTGAAAATGTGTCGATTGTCAGGGCGACTGCGGTCGCACAGTGTAAAAGAGGTTCCTCCATATTACGCTCGTAATATTCAAAAGGCAAAAAGTGCTTTACAAGAGCATACCAAGAGATCAAGACCCTCGTAGGCCTGTGTGTAGGGTTGAGATTGAAAATATTCAGTAGTTTCTTATTACAGGCTGCGGATGCACTTGTTAAAGGTAAGCTTTATTTCATGGCGTTGACAGAAGCGTCTGTTTGCACCCCTCCCAAACCCCCACCCGCCAGCCTTTCATGGCTGTCAGATTATGTCCGGGGTGCCCTGTCCTGCAGTGATACAGAATTGAATTGTGCTGCAGGGATTTGGTGAATGAAGATTGCTCTACCCTGACTGAGTCTGGAACCACGGTCAGGCTTGCTTGACACTGTTGTGCCTCCATTTTAACATCTCAAAATGTACTCGGGCATGTTGATTAAATGTTTTTTTTACGTGTATGAGAAGGAAATTATATGGAAAGAGCTCTGATCAGACACGTATATGCAGACTTATTTTCATTGGAAAAAAATTAGTCTGGGGGCAGTCGGAGGTGGCTATTCTTTATTTCAGTCCTTACACTGAGATACTGTAGGCAAGGAAATAATTAAAGATGTCTGTGGGTGGATGGAGTTCAAGTGCGTTTGACATTGTGTGGTCAGTATGAGCTTTTGAAGAGCTTTTACCTGAACTGAAATGAATGTATATATTTTTTAAGTGTGGACCGTGGTCTTCATGAATATGGGCTTGATATGAATTTGATGCCAAGCATTCCTTTCAAATCTTCTTTGTCATCCTTAAATGAATATAACACATGTAACGCTGATTCAGACAAATAAACTTGGATGATGAATGTTCTACAATGTTCACCGTTGCAGAATAAGGAGGCTGAGAGAGAACAAAAAAGGGGTGGTAAACAAGTGAAAGCAATACTGGTGATCAAACACTGCGCGATTGATTTAAAATCAGTCCCCACATTCTCAGAGCAATGCTCTTTTAATGCAAATATGTATGATTATCACTGCTAATTATGAACGTAAGGGGAGGATAAAGCCTTATTTATGAGAAAGGTATCAAATTGTGAGGTTTCAAACCACCTATTCTTAATATTCTCTGCTTTCACACTCCTGTAAGACCTTGTGTGCTCATGTAGGAGGGAATCGAGGTCCTGAATATCTCTCTTTTTCTATTCTTTTGAAAGGGCATGGTGCTCTTGCTAGTATGGAAAGCCCTGCCGGTTATCCAGATAACCTGCAGAGTTGGCCTGAGGGGGGATGAAAATAAAGATTAAAGTTCATGATGTTCTGAGAGCACAATGGGAGAAAAAAGTAAGCTGCTAAACTTCTTTCTCTCCATTTCCTCCCCAACATTTGTGATCACGTTCTTCACTTGCATACAGTTTTCTGTTAAAGATCAGCCCTTTCGCATGCTTAATTAATGTGAACCACATCCATTATTTCATCTATTAATTTGGGATTTCAAGGTGAACCTGTCAAATATCACATCTTTCATAAAGAGCGCAGGAACACAGGAAGCCCTTTCCATGCGTGAAACCAGTTGTACCACTCGCTCCCCTGCTGCAAAATATAAATAGACTGAAAATATTCCAGATCCGTACCGGATTGGAACTTGGTTAATAAAGAATTAACAGCGAGGGTCTTCGCTAAGTCGCAACCACAGAGACGTTGCATTGAAAGATGTACTTACTGGAAAAGAACAGAGGAGAATGGAGGTGGAGAGGCAGCTGGATGAGGCAGAGGGCAGAAGATTGAGATCAACGGCTGTGGATGTGGATGTGTGGGCAATCAGCAGGCAAGCAGGCAGGTGCGTGATCCTGGAGAGCAACAAAAACAAGGATTAGCTATGGGGGTCTCTGCAAGTGTCACTGAAAGGCTACAACAACGTTATTAGAGAAGAAAAGCCTCAGCATCACCACCAGCGTGTTCACCCCAAACAAACAACACAGCAGTGGCATTAATCATTTCATGTTACCTAAGACAGACATACATTGGGAGCATAAGCTAAGCATTGTTTAAACTGTTCACCGCTCGACATTTAGCTGGGTATTCCACCGTTTTGGGTCAGACTAAAGCGTGTTTAAGGGGCTGTAGCCACTTTATTTTCACAAACTTCACGTCAATAATAGAGCAAAAGAAGAAAAGCTAAGAGCGGTAGAAGGACAAAAGGCTCCAGGCTCTTCTTCAAAGAAGAAATTCAGCAGAACCTTGAAACCACTTTGTTCACCAAAGGACGAATGTCAAGATCACACACGAAGGGAAAAAAACAAATAATTGAGTTAAGTTCATAAGAAATAGTAAATAAAACAAAATTCATTAAACTGACCAATTGACCAAAATTGACGCAGAGCGGCATCAAGGTTGTTGATCGGAAACTTTCTCCATCTGGATCTGCAGAGATCAGTCAGAGTGATCTTTGGGTTCTTATTGACCTGTCTGTTATGAGACGTGGTGGTAGAGGACCCGAACGCAGGCCAGGACACAGTGGTGGAGTAGTCAACAGCTTTATTTACGGGGGGGGGGGAGCACACACTGGCGACAAGACAGTCCTCCTGGACTGCCGGTGATTAGGAGGCAGCGTCTGCCCCTCACAGGTCCATCGGCAAGTCCCCAACCAGACTGCGGGGAACTCGGAACACCGGTGAGTCCATAACCCGCAGCAGTCCTCCAGGACCGGGGAGGACTCGGGAGTCCGGCGCGACACGCTCACCACACGAACGTCCCCTGAAGACACTGAAGGCAGAGACAGTCCTCCTAGGCTGCAAGGGGAGCAGGAGCGGTCCTCCAGGAGACCAGGAACAGGAACAGGAGCGGCCTTCCAGGAAAACCGGAAGCTCGGGGACAGGAGCGGCCCTCTAGGGCAACAGGAACACAGGAACAGGAACAGGAGCGGCCTTCCAGGAAAACCGGAAGCTCAGGGACAGGAGCGGCCCTCCAGGGCAACAGGAACACAGGAACAGGAACAGGAGCGGCCCTCCAGGGAAACCGGAAGCTTGGGAACAGGAGCGGCCCTCCAGGAAACTCAGAGCACCAACACACGACAGGGGAAGCAACCAAACAGCTTCACCACGAACAGACACCCACACTAGACGAACTAATTGCCTACAGGTGCGCCCGCCTGCAGTGCCAGCTGCACCCAATTGTGCTCAACACCACCCCCTGCAGGCCAAAGACAGACACAACCCAGAAATCCCAACACTCTGTCCAAGACTCTTTTGACCTCATGGATCTCCTCTTTTCTATGACCTTTCTATGTAAGGCCATATTTAGACGGGTGTGTGCCTTAAAAACCAGGTCCATTCATTTAATTCATCAAATGAAGTTGAGGAACCAGCTCAAAGCCACTTAAATGATCAGAAACCATCAGAGTGGCACAAGTTTGAATGTTAATGACATATTTCAGCTTTTGTTGAGTTTGGTTTCAATTAGTTTGCAAACTTCTTAAATTCTGGGTGGGTCTGTGCTCCTGAGGTACCAAATGTGGATTGATGATTTATTTTTGAGGCTTGTTTTGTTTTGAGGCTTCACCATAAGAAATAGTGGTATAACTGAAAGGGGGGGTTGTCTTGTTCATGCTGTTTTTTTAACATCAAATTCCACCCATCATTATATGTCTGTTTAAACTGGCCAACATTTAAACAAAAGAATTGTTGTATCTGTTTATTATCATTACTATTACTATTACTATTACTATTACTACTACTACTACTACTACTACTATTGATGAAGGAGTAAGGAGTTCCAACAGGAAGTATTTTGTTAGTAGATCTTGTCTCTGGCTGCTTTACAGGAACCCGAAATCTGACCCCAGAACAAGCAAGGTAAAGGAAACCCTCCCTTATAACAGGGAGAAACTTTAAACAGAACCAAGCTCTGATGGGGAATGGCCAACTGGGCAAAGCAGGAGGTGAAGAACAGACTCATACATGATACATGGATGTAATTTGTTCTATAAAAATGCAGAAGTAGACCTGGGTGGGTCAGAGGGTTGGAGGTCAGTGTGCAACTTCAGAGTCAGCGATACCTGTAGGTGGATACTCAGACACGCGGCGGCGTTCCTTGAAGAGGCCAGGTCAGCATCTGGCTTTAGACTGGAGCTGAGTCTGAGTAAGCGGGTGGTTAGGACAAAGAGCTGGGGCTGACTTGGCATTGGGCAGAAACACTGAGCGGAGGAAGAGTTGGCTTCTGGCCGAGGTCAGGGCTGGGATTACACAGTGTGTGAGAAGAGCAGAAACAAACGATGAGTGTGAGAAGGTCCACAAGCGAACAAGGTCAGAACAGCACAGTAGTTCTTCTAGCTTTGTCAGAGTTTTCCACAATATCACTGTTGACAAGTTAAAGCAGGATCCTCACTAATGTTCCTCACCTGAAGGGAGAGGAAAGGATTGCCAAACATAAAGTCCAACTCAGCTTGGAAATTCCAGCAGGCCTCAGGAAAGGAAAGGAAATCGAGAGCATGGACCCGGACACACGTCCAAGAGAAATTCACAAGCTACAGCATCAAGATACCAGGTGTCTGCTCAGAACGCCACAATGGTCTCGAGAGGGGTTTCTGACCGTGCTGGGGAGACCCTGGGGCGGACAGGAGTCATGCTCGAGAGATCACGTCTCCCATCTGACCGCTGGACAAAGAACTGTGCTTGGAGAAGCCGAGGAGGATGGCGTTAGCCGCTGAAGTTTACAAGAGGGCGTGAGTTTTATATCTAAACAGAAATGTCTGGACGCTGAGTATCGTCCAAACTGACTGAACCTTTTTAGTCTTTTCAGCTCGACACATGATCTTCACAGCAACGCTGCGTGCACCTGATGTTCAGCTAAAAACAGGAAGCTCTTCGGTCTTAAATCTTTTACACACATTGGTCCTTTTATCCCAGGCCTGCTAATAAAGCTGGCTGGCATTGTGTCCCTTCCAGCAACGTGCAAAAATATAAAGAATCTGCTTGTATGGGCAGAAATAATCTGAAATAATAGTGGATTGAAGGTTTTCTCTCTCTCTTTCTTTCTCTCTCTCTCTTGGGTAGAAGACAAATTACATTTAATATTGTAGCCATCCACCAAAGAAGAATTTAATATGATCTGGTGTCTTTCTGACGTCTTTAGAGGAGATTTCCTGATACACACTGTGTTTTGCTCATACCTTTTGCATCAAGTACCCGCACAAACAAGCAAACCAGACATTTATTCTTACAAAGAGAATGAAGGTGATCTGCTCTGCTGTGGATGGAATGGTGGATATATGGTGGAATTTATGAAATATCGCTGGGTTAGGCTCTGAAAAAACATATCACCACTGAATCATATCACCATCGAATGCTCTAAGTGCAGAAGATTCTTGGACATAAATCTGATATTCTTAGCAATAGAAAGAACCTCGGAGCTAAAGCATGTAGAGAAATGATTGAAATTTTGCTAAATGCCAAGTAAATTGTGGCTTTTTTTGACATTTTGAAGGTTTTTTAATGCTCTCAATTGGGTTCCAGTCTGTCACTAACCCTATAATTATAGTTCAGAAGATTTGCACATGACACGTGGTGATGGCAGTGATGACAACCTAAATCATTTAGATTAACACATTTTTGTTGCTGTGAGACTCTCAGGCTCAGACTGACAAGCCACAAAACCCCATTAGGATAGTGTTTTGCTCACAGTCGCCTTGGTGTGAATGGACAGATATAAGCTAATACCGCCGGTGCAAACGTGTTAGCCTATTAGTTCACATGCTGTTCAGAGGCTGAACCCCCAAGATGGCAGTTTAATCACATGATGTCATCCGTTAGACCCAATGACGTTAGAGGCGGAAATTGTCTGAATGTCAATGAGGGATGATTGCCACAGCGTTGCGTCAAATTGACAGGCAGGATTGCGGCTGTTTAAATAGGCTGATTCCGATTGAACCAGGCTGTTTACCATCCTCTCCAGTAACTTATTTCCAGTTTTTAGCTTCAAAATGATTTCTTATCTGTGGAAAAAAGTGTATCTGCAAACAATCTTCAGCAGTTAAAAATCCTGACCTGAAGCTGTGGCGCGGTAAAGTCTGATGAAACCCTCGATGATCTCCTTTTATCTTATTATTATTGAACTGGGCTTAACTTAAAAGTCGGGACCTCAAAAGCAGTTTCTTGGCTTGTTTGTTTTTTAAACATATTTCTTCTTGTTACAAATGTCAGCCATCAAGTCTGAGCCCATTCTGCGTGAGAATAATTCCTCAGGCTTTACAATCACTCAAGTCTGTCACTTTTTTCTTTTTAAAGCTACTCACAAGAAGCTATTATTTGGAATTTATGACAAATGCAAATCTTTTGACAACATGTCCAAACTGTTAATTACAGCTCATCATAAGTGTTTTTCTTTCATCTGCTCTTTTATAAACACAGAGGCTGCTGTTAATTGGTAGCATCATGTCAGCAGTGACAGTAAGTGCTTCAAAGCGCTCTCCATTTAACACTATTTTTGACGTGCATGGCGCACTGACCTTGGCCAAGATAAAATGGCTTTAGGTTTGTTTTTACCTCTTTAAAACCCCACGTGAACAGGAAGATCTATAGCCTTTCGATTTCACAGCGTATCTTTTTGTGTGGTCTTTTCTGGCACGGATGGAAGACAAAACCACTTTCAGCGGTTGTGGAATGTGACATCTATTAAAATACAGTTGGCCCAATTTCACTTCTGACATGTCAGATATTGCGACCATCATCACTGGAATTCCACTTTGAGAAAAAACACTTGAAAAAAGAAAAATGCTCACTGATGGAACGAAATGCCCTCTGATCTGGTTCTGATCTGTGAACTGGTTTCATGGTATTTGAAAACCTGGTCAGCATTTGCGATTCTTTCTTCCATTTATCCATGAAAAGTACTCAAAAGGTCCCGCTGGGGTCATATTACTGTGTCAAAAACATTCAACAAAATCTTGAACTAGCTGAAAAAGGACCACCTGACATCACATTGGGAGCAAATAACTGACTTTAATAGCATGAAATAAGAATTACGGCATGTCTACGAAGTTGATCTTGACATATCTCGTTAGAAAGGCTGCAATTTGAACACATTTGTGCTTTTCAACCTTTTAGAAAAGCTCAGTATGTATTTCAGCATTCAGCCTGCAGAATCAAACCCTGCTGGTTGTGGCAAACACGTATGACAGATTTCTCAAAACGATTTCTCTGCATGGCAGAAGCACGGGCTCCTTCATTCTGTGTCACGCCTGTGGTGTAGTAGCCTTGGGGGTGACCCCCCCCCCATCCTAACCCGCGGTTCAGACTGGATATCTGCCTGGGAAATGTTGCCTCACAGTCAGTAATGACGACAGCACGGGACAGACATGAAGCCCCCAGAGCAGCACGGGGAGGCTGCCTGCTGGCAAAGTTCTGACAAGAATAAGGAGACAAATACTCGCTTTCCTTTGCAGTGCAGATCTGGGAGTTGGGGAGTCCAGAGGGCAGCTTTTGGACCCGTTCTGAAGCGGAACCAGCTCTGGTTGGGGAGTCCGGTGGGCAGCTTTTGGACCCGTTCTGAAGCGGAACCAGCTCTGGTTGGGGAGTCTGGTGGGCAGCTTTTGGACCCGTTCTGAAGCAGAACCAGCTCTGGTTGGGGAGTCCAGAGGGCAGCATTTGGACCCGTTCTGAAGCAAATAGTGGTGCACATACATTAATCTCTAATCTCATGTTGAAGGATTTTGCCTGATCATCTCCAAAATCTATAATGAGTGAAGGTCACATGTCTAAATGTTCCCATCAATGTTTTTGCACATGATGGGATGTGCAGCGCAGGTGAAAACTACATCTGACCAAAAATAATGGCTGCAGTGGCCCCAGCAGCAGACGTATGTAGAGTTTGAGATATATTTGGTCTGGAGATGGGGGCTGAAGTGATTATAGCTTCATTCTGCTGAGGGAAGAAGTCTGGTTGAAGCTGCAGCGCTGTGATGGTTTGCTAATCATTCCATAATGTGTCTGACATCAGATTAGAATTTTTATTTTTTTTTGGTGGGGGGGGGGGGTCATCGATTCCAGCTCTGATGATCAGCAGCAGCTCATCAGTGTGAAATGACCACTGCAGAGATCGGAATAGTTCATGTAGGATTTCTTTTTCTTCCTCAACATCTTTGATTTGTCTATCAATTAACAGCGATTCGGCAGGAAAGACAAAGAGTCGGTGACAATGAGATTTAAAGTTCCAGTTGGCAGTGAACTTCCTTAAGCGAATGCAAAACTCAAAAGTAGTTCACGTACAGCCAGTCAGTGAAGAATCCCGTAATCTGGAAATGACTTGGGCTGCACAGAAGGAAATCTTCGTCCAAGTGCTATTGTTTAGGGATAATTGCGCCTGGAAATAAAACGCGCCATGAAGATGAATGTGGATTCTCCTTTCCACGAAGCGAGGGAAGTATGGCTGACCCAGTTTAAATCCATACGTGAAGGTGATGTATGGAGGATCTCGGGAATGAGAGAGGGAACAGGGAAATGTGGCGAGGCTCTGCAAAAAGCTGTCACAATTACAGATTTCTTTGTTAACGCCATTGGCTAATTAGCATCTCAGGCAGGCTATTTTCTGTTTTGTAATCAACAGCAGCTCGGTAAACGGATGGTTACTCCTCTTCTTGAGATTATAAACACATCAACTGTGAGTTATGTGTTTTAATGATAGTAATAAAATGTTTAAAATATAATGAATGGGAACAATAAATTACTGACTGCGGTAATGATTCAATAGTAAACATTTTAAAAGTCTCCATTATTCAGTCGTACGCTGCAGAAGTTTCTACGTCTTCCATTAAAACGGGGCCATATTTAAAGTCCGACCAACGTGGCGGCTATGTTTGGCCTGTGTGGATCAGCTGGGATTTCTATGGTCCACAGATACTGAGGACTGTGAGAGTCAATGATACATGATGCCTATAAGGATGCGGGGTAATTGCCGGTTACACCGCCATCATGACAAATTGCCTCCGCCGCCGTGAGGTCCCTCATGTGAAACAAGGTTCCACCAGGTCATGCTCAGTTTAAGAGTGTTATCAGCTATTGACCTTGACTGTTTACTCCCACTTGGGCATGGTAAGGGGTGGCACAAGACTAAAGCAAGAGACATTAACGCCCATAGATCTGATCAGAAAGGCGTTTGAGGATCAACGCTTAGATTCGGTGATACATTACATCGGCAGTAATGTGCAGGTTCTTAATTGTTCCATTTTACGCAACCTTACCGGCCAAACCAATGAAATTATCTCCACGGTATAATTATCCTTTTCCTGCAGCACAATAGTCTGAGAGAATTTGAGCGTTGGCAACACAATGATAAAGTTGGAAATAGCAATAGTGTTAATTTCAGCTGCACACACAGGCAGACACACGTACACACTCACCCCAATGTGTCCCTGGACCGCTGGAAAAACCCTCAGTACCTGGAGAAAGCTCCATATGAAGATGGGAAGAACAAACACTCCTTAAAAAACCCTGGAAATGAATCTGGTCACTTTCGGTTTTAAAGTTAATAAATATTAAATCACTCGTGTAACTGTCATCATGGCAGCCGATGATGATGCAACTTGTAAAGGTGGTTTAAACCGTGCCAGGTTCATCTAAAGGATGTTCCGAACACGGTCTGTGTCTGTGTTGTTGGCTAAACCATATAAGGAGTCAAGAAGTTCTCTTCAGAGTAGCAATTAAAATTGCTCGGCAACACCACACACACCGAAAGGGATTGGTTTGGGAAACGAGAGCAGCAGCCGGTGGCTTTGGCAGCCTCTCCAGACGGGCAGCTCTGGATGAGCCCGGGTGCCACACGCCACACCGACGGCGGCGCGATTGTTTATGAGCACATTCTTACGTCACTATCATTAATAATCACACTGACAGGGAGTGAAAATGTCGGAGGGAACCTCTGTAGATAGAAGCAGCTTCCCATTTTGCCACACAGACGTTGGGTTTCATGGAGATAACAAGCGTTCCTTCAAGGCCCGGCCCGATGTCCTGTCTGCGTTCTGACAGCCAAGTCTTCTCTTTTCTTAGATACGAGTGTGCCTCAAAGGCGTAAAAGCCCAAACACTTATGCTTGGGCTTTTGTCTGAATCCCTTCCCCTTCCAAAAGCTCCCTGTTATTTATTACTTTTGTGTCCCACGATTAATACTGAAATCACACCCTCAGACACAAAACTTCGAAATAAAACGAAGCAGAGTTTTTTTCCCCCAACGATCCATCAATATTTAATCCGTACACTTACATTTTCTTCCGGAGCATCGTCGTTTTGATGGAATTTGTTATGCTGCCTTTGGAAGGATGCAACGCTAACGCTAACTGGCTAACTCCCCAGATCTTTGCTGGACTCTCTCGGCCTCTCGGTGTGGCCCCGTGTGCCAGGAGCTGCTGCTATTTTAAACAAACCGTTATGGGATGCATCTATTTTGCATGAGACCATTTCAGTCTGACAACAAGCCCCGGGCTTCTGACAGATACAAGTTCCTGAGGTTGTACAGTTGCAAACGGGAAGGTTTTGGACGTGAAAGACCCTTGTGATAACTCATCCTTGGTTTGCTTTACAATCGCTGCATGTTTCAATGGAAACGGTCGTTCATTTCATCAAAAGTTGCTCTATAGGAGGGGGAGCGCGCACGGGTTTTTATATCATAATTCACTTTCTTATTCCGCAGTTAGGGACTTAAATACGGCGAAGCCTTTGAAATGGATCCTGTTCTAAATATAACTCTTACCTTTCTGCGCATAAACAGAAAAACACTCGACCGTTATAGCACAGTGGGTGCGAGAGGCAATTATTTGGAGAGAGTTGCAATGTTACAGGTTGAGGGAGGCATGTTAATTACCTTGGTGGATTCACAAGATGCTGCCTCTTCCTTTCCTTTTGTTCAGACTCTTTATGGGCTTATTAATTATGGAACAATGTGCAGGTGATTCATCTGAGAGCAGGAAATGTTTAAACCTTTCTTCTTCCCCTCACCAGTACACAGCAGCTGGGGAGAGGCGCTTTATCTCGACTCCAAGCACAATGAGACCTTCACTGCAGCTTTGAAAAGAGTGAACCAAAATTAAGGAAACCATCACAGTGGCGTTTCTTTGTCTTCGTGGACAATTACACCAGCGGCACTTGATTCTGATTATTTGTTTGTCCTAAAACTCTTATTTTCTCAAATTTTATGCACAATTTGTCCTGTTTTTGCCTACGTCGGCGTGGTGATTTTAAAATAATATGCCTTCAAGCTAGTACACCTTACCTTGACAAAAGAGAAAACAATTGCCACACCAAGAGAGGCACTTACTCCAAACGGTTACTACTGCGGCTAATTTGAGAAAACACTCACTTTCCTACTAAAATTTGCAGATTCCTGAACGCACACTCGCAGTGTTGCATCATGGTCGAGGCCATAAAAAGGAATTACATTCAAATCGACACTCTGGCGCTAAATATGCAGCAACTATCACCGGATGTTGTGATTATCAAACCAGACTGTACAGAACGGTGATTGTGTGTTGTCTGGGCAAATAAATACATTTGTTATATTTCCAATCTGCTCATTTTTAGTCCGTACATACCCATGCCATCCCCCTTCGCTTCATCATCTTCCTCCTCCTCCCCCTCAGTCAGTGCAGCAGAGGTGGTGGACCAAAACAACATATATCATAAAAAGACTGGTTTTATTTAATGCTCATCATAAACAGACCTATTAATCTATTGCCCTACTCAGCACTGTGGGGTTGGGGGGTTTTGGACAAAACTTAAACAACTGGAAAATAAGAAAACAAATTTGGTGTCTCATTTAATTGTCTTTGATCTGTTTAACTATTTTTTTATATTATTTGTGTTTTTCCTTCTGAAGAAATATTATATTTTCAGCTAAATATCAACATTTGTTGTCTAAATTTTGAAGTCCTGCTACAATTTAGAGCGTATGGGGAGAAAAAAAAAGAAATAAAAGCTTCTGCACATGAAAGAGGTCGTGCAACTGGGTTTAAATATTCACTCCAGTAGTTTCTCATGTGGAAAGGACTCATATTGAGACAGTTCGCTCATAACGGGACCATGCTCGACGCTGCTTGTTCTCATCAAAGTGGCAGCACTGTGGGAGAGCTGCAGCAAGCTGGAAAATCATGACACCGGTGGAGGGGCACGTTCGCTGAACACATGCTGCCTAAGTGATGGAATTTAAAACTTATTTTGCAGCTGGATGACTGTGTTACCTTGCGGCAGACCAGTCAATTTATGTGCAACAATACAAGGAGACGGGGTGATGAAAAATGTATAGAAACGAGTATAACCTGCCGCTTCCCCTGAGGCCGAACGTTAACGCTAACCAGCGCAGTGCAACACGCTCCCCGCTAAATCATATTTGGCAAAATGGAAGCTCCGCATCTCCTTTATCTACAGGTAGGATTTCCACTTGTGTGGTGGTGTGGTGTTTATCAGAATATCTATTTGATCGCCGAAGGATGCTTACGGGGGTGTCACAGCTGGTTTCTACATCAGTGACCCGTCCCTGTGTTTGTGCTGTCTCCACGTGGTATCGGGATTTTTTTCCCCTAATGCTATCAAATCTAACACAAGTTGGATCAGTTTTCTCACAGTACCGATACAAAACTGAGGCCACTGAAATGATAAAACAACTTAAATATCCTATATCAGCATTGGATCTCCTTAATCTCATAGAGCTGTAGGTTTCTGACCTCAACAATTGTGCTTGTTTATAACCCTCCAATCTTTGTATGTAAAATAGATGGACAAAGCCATCTCATTCATCAGAAAGTGGTTGTGGCCGCCATGGTGCCTCTCTGAAACAGGCTGCTTAGGAAGAATGCCCTCCAGCTGCAACCACCGTCCATCAGTGGAGGTTATATGTAAGAGAATGCGGGGACGGGTCTCTAGCTAATGGAGTCCACCAATCAGTCAGTAGGGAATGCAAACGCCAAGGTTCCCATTGACCGAAGGTGGAACGCTCAAACTGAGGTCAACCAAGCTGTCAGTAGTCTGCAGCAAGAGGTCGTGGGCAGAAAGACCTGGGCTGGAATGGGGAGAGGTGCAAAGATTCTAGTCCAATCTAGCATTTATTTGCTATTACAAAACATATGATTAGTTTAGTTGCAAAGCAAGAATAATTGTAACAACGGGAGCATCGAGGCTGATCATAAATTCTTACACCAGAATCGGGGACTTAAAATATAAAACCAGCTAACAGGATAACTGGGCAAGAGGAGGAAAATACCCACGATATTAAGATTTTTTCCCCGTTGCCTCTGGCAAAGAGCCTTAGCCTGGCAGTGAGGATGATGCATTTCTTGAGCCTGAGCCTGACACAGAAGCTGATGGTGGAGCCATTGCCAGGCAAAGGCTATACAAGTTTAACAGCCTCACAATTTATCTACTCTGGTTTTGACAGTTTTGACTACTTCAACCTTTAAGGCCAGGAAGCAGAGTGCTGCATAAGTAAGACTCCCTCTCAGATTATTCACACATTACGGTGGGTTCATATTGTGTGTGCCAGAAAATATTGAGGAACTCTTTAGAACCATGAGACTGTTGCAGTGGAGGTGGAGGTGGGGGGGCGGTTCGTGCTCTTATATGCCATCTGGGCGCATTGTGTCAGTGAGTGAGGTATCAGTATGGTTGCCCTCAGCCTGCCAATGTGTTTCATTAATCCTGCCTAAATCCTATATAAGATACAGGCTTTTCCAAGATGTATAGTAATCCATGTAAATCTGTGTGTGCACTGTAGTGCACGAAGGAGAGTTTAGGGGTTGCGTTTGAGGTTTTTGGGCCAACAGCCTTGACATTTATGATGACATTTCTATTAGAAGTGCTGGAACAACAACCATCCTGTGTAGTTTCAGTGATTGATGCTGAGAATGTGATCCTTTATCTTTTTCCCATTTTTGTTTTTATTCTTTGGTCAGTGTTAGTTTGCTGTGGGCAACTTTCAGCTCTGAAAAGAGCCAAGTTGCATGTTTTGGTGAGGACGTCAGCATCCAACTTCGAGAGCCTCTTCACTTCCTCTTCCCCGTGGACATTCCTCTCCATGGAAATACTCCCCGCTTTGTCTTTCAAGTCTGTCTTTGTCTCTGTGGGGCCGTCGCCTGAAGACCACCGTCCAGTTTTCAGGGATCTCCGCTTCAGGAATTATATAAGGGTTGCAAATATTTGGCAAGATATGAAGGATAAAATAAAATGTTGCAGCTGTCCAATGTTCAACAGAGTTCTTGACCATTTGAACTGATATTGTGGGGGTGCCAATGCCAGCCGTTTACAGCTAGATAGTTGTAATACCCAAACTAGCGTTCCAACAATGCAGCAGCCATAGCAAAAGACAGTCTGTCAGGCTCTGGCAACCCACATACAGAACTGACAGATAGGATCAGAAGATGCTGCCTTCTATCAGAGTTGGACCCAAAAGTCGACCATGGGACGGATGGAATTTGGGATTTATGTGATTAACAATAAATAAATGCATGACGAAACACAAGGAAAGCAAAATCAAACTGGGAGGAAGAGAGGAAGCGTCGTAAACAGACGCAGACACTGATGACCTGGGACGTCTAACAATCTGACAGAGAACTGAGTGACAGGGGGAGGCAGAACAAGGCACGGGGGAGCAGCAATTAGGAGGATCAGGAGAGGCGGCACACGGAGCCCAGATAGGGTAAGAGCATGGACACAGACAGGGAGGGGAAAACATAGGAAACGGTATAAACTAAAATCAGTGTAAACAGGCAAAAAAGAAAGAGGGCTGATGTTTGAAATGTGCTGCTCTGCAGCGTTGTTATCGCCCTGCATCGTTAAACACAGTGTGGAGCCCCACGAGTGCCACAGCTAATTTCAGCACCATGGTCAGCACCCTGGCAGTGAGGAATACAGAGAACAAGAACTTTGCACAGTAATGAGATAAAGACCTGCCCGATATCCAGTTTGTACCGGTGTGATTCACCACTCGATCGGCTTTGGTGCTGAGACACAGAATAAAGGTGAAAGCTGTATCACAGGAAAAAAAGTTGTTGAGGACCTTGGTCATTGTTGACACAGGTTGCAGTAGTTGTGAAGATGCTCCCAGGAGATGATGTGATGGACTCTGAGAGACACAAAAATACTCATGTGTCACAACCGCCGGGTCACACTGGGCCTGGAATCTGTGCGATGTTGTGATGTCAGTGGTAAAGACAAGGTTCTGTCTGCACACGAAGTCAATTTGTCACATGGCTCACACATATACACGGGCGCACGCACACACACACACACACACACACACACACACACACAGAAACGACTTTGCACACAACTTAACTATAAAGAAACTCCATAGTGTCTGTTAAAAGACTCAGAACCATGTTGCACAAACAAGCTTCTTTTTTTTTAATGAACAAACACAGTAGGAAACAGGCTAAGGGACCGGAATAAGAGTGATTGATGGTTTATTGCAAGGTTGGGAGGGGTGAATGTCAGCCAGGTAAGAGATGAGTTTTGACTGAGTGTCCAAGGTGAATCCAGTGCTGGTGGGAAGAGGCAGAAGTCCAGAAGACCCCAGAGGAACTGGGAAGGAGGAGAAACAAGGCTGAGATCAAGGAGCAAATATTAACCGGAGCTTCGTGCAAGAGTTAATGAGGGTTTGTCAAGTTTTAGATACTGTAAATGAATATGGATAGAAATGCAGATATTTGCAGACATTGGGCCAGATTCACCAATATGTTCTTACGAATCTTCTTAGATTCTTTCTTAAGTTGTTCTTAAGAAGTTCCTTAAGAAAACCCTACGTCGGATTCACCAATGCGTTCGTAAACCGCAGAATTGTTCGCAGCTGTGTTCTTAGATTGATGAATGCCATCTGTTCGTAAGTTGAAAGCGCGTGCCAGGTGAGTCTAATTAACATATGATTAGCATAAGTCACCGCCCACCAATGCCCATAAAAGGAACTGCAGCAGGACCCTGTAGACGGAGCAAAAAGCAGCAAAATGCCCAAAGCTTGCCTCTCCACGCCTGATTTCTGACGCCGTGTTGAACAATCAAGAAAGGATGGCTAACACGCTTGATAAAATTGCCTCAACCCTGATGACTATAGCCAACACGCTTAAAGAAATCAACGAGAATGTAAAAAAAATAAGAATGTAAAAAAAAAAAACGTGTAAAAGCTGTGCTCTGAAACCGGTCTCTCTTTTTTTTTCTTTTTATAGTGAATCAAGACTTAGACTGAAATTGTGACAATAATGCATTTTATTCACAAACGGGCAATTAATCGCGCTCGAACGTGAACCGCGTGCCTGCAGTCTGGCCCCATCATTGCGTCAGGACGCACATCCTCACGGGGTTGTGGCTCTGTGTCCAAACACATCCAGCGCCCCTTTAAAATGCCGATGGTGCGTTCAATGGTGGAGCGACTGCGCGCATGCATCTGATTGAATAAAACTCCTGTGGAGTCTGAGTGTTGGTCAGTGGTGTCAACAACCAGGGAGCCAGGGCATATCCTCGATCCCCTAATAAAATAAATCAAGATAAAATCAAATAAAAAGACAGTTTTGGCATGGTTTCCAATTTGGTTGATTAAAGTTAAGTCATTGGCACATTTACGTAATTTTAAAATTCTCCGTGAATCACCAAAAATAGGAAATAAATAAATATGACATAATTATCATTGTAATATTGAATTGTATTGAACTCCACAAGAGAAGAAAACACAACCATGCCAACATGTCGGCACTGAAATGTGCGTAAGAGTACTCCTGAGTGTTCGTAGGATTTGTTCTTACCTACAAATAAATCCAGGATAAGAAGAAATTGGTGAATGCCACAATCTTCGTAAACTGTTCGTAAGTGGGACTTAAGAACACATTTGTTCGTAAGAACGTTTCGTGAATCTGGCCCATTGATCTTTGTCGAATAATAAAAATAATTGGTGTTCAGGTCGGGTCTGCCTGCACACAGTTGCAGGGCCAAAGCTTTGGAGACAAGCTAAGGCCAAAACATCCATCCATCCATCCTCTACCGCTTATCCGGGGTCGGGTCGCGGGGGCAGCAGCCTAAGCAGAGAGGCCCAGACTTCCCTCTCCCCAGCTTCCTCTTCCAGCTCGTCCGGGGGGATCCCCAGGCGTTCCCAGACCAGTCGAGAGACATAGTCTCTCCAACGTGTCCTGGGTCTTCCCGGGGGTCTCCTACCGGAGGGACATGCCCAGAACACCTCACCAGGGAGGCGTCCAGGGGGCATCCTAACTAGATGCCCAAGCCACCTCATCTGGCTCCTCTCAACGCGGAGGAGCAGCGGCTCTACTCTAAGCTCCTCCCGGATGGCAGAGCTTCTCACCCTCTCTAAGGGAGAGCCCAGCCACCCTACGGAGGAAGCTCATTTCAGCCGCTTGTACCCGTGATCTTGTTCTTTCGGTCATCACCCAAAGCTCATGACCATAGGTGAGGGTAGGAATGAAGATCGACCGGTAAATCGAGAGCCGACCATGGGATGGATGGAATTTGGGATTTATGTGATTAACAATAAATAAATGCATGACGAAACACAAGGAAAGCAAAATCAAACTGGGAGGAAGAGAGGAAGCGTCGTCAACAGACGCAGACACTGATGACCTGGGACGTCTAACAATCTGACAGAGAACTGAGTGACAGGGGGAGGCAGAACAAGGCACACGGAGAGCAATTAGGAGGATCAGGAGAGGCGGCACACGGAGCCCAGATAGGGTAAGAGCATGGACACAGACAGGGAGGGGAAAATATAGGAAACGGTATAAACTAAAATCAGTGTAAACAGGCAAAAAAGAAAGAGGGCTGATGTTTGAAATGTGCTGCTCTGGAGCGTTGTTATCGCCCTGCATCGTTAAACACAGTGTGGAGCCCCGCGAGTGCCACAGCTAATTTCAGCACCATGGTCAGCACCCTGGCAGTGAGGAATACAGAGAACAAGAACTTTGCACAGTAATGAGATAAAGACCTGCCCGATATCCAGTTTGTACCGGTGTGATTCACCACTGGATCGGCTTTGGTGCTGAGACACAGAATAAAGGCGAAAGCTGTATCACAGGAAAAAAAGTTGTTGAGGACCTTGATCATTGTTGACACAGGTTGCAGTAGTTGTGAAGATGCTCCCAGGAGATGATGTGATGGACTCTGAGAGACACAAAAATACTCATGTGTCACAACCGCCGGGTCACACTGGGCCTGGAACCTGTGCGATGTTGTGATGTCAGTGGTAAAGACAAGGTTCTGTCTGCACACGAAGTCAATTTGTCACATGGCTCACACATATACACGGGCGCACACACACACACACACACACACACACACACACACACACACACACACAGAAACGACTTTGCACACAACTTAACTATAAAGAAACTCCATAGTGTCTGTTAAAAGACTCAGAACCATGTTGCACAAACAAGCTTCTTCTTTTTTTTTAAATTAACAAACACAGTAGGAAACAGGCTAAGGGACCGGAAGAAGAGTGATTGATGGTTTATTGCAAGGTTGGGAGGGGTGAATGTCAGCCAGGTAAGAGATGAGTTTTGACTGAGTGTCCAAGGTGAATCCAGTGCTGGTGGAAAGAGGCAGAAGTCCAGAAGACCCCAGAGGAACTGGGAAGGAGGAGAAACAAGGCTGAGATCAAGGAGCAAATATTAACCGGAGCTTCGTGCAAGAGTTAATGAGGGTTTGTCAAGTTTTAGATACTGTAAATGAATATGGATAGAAATGCAGATATTTGCAGACATTGGGCCAGATTCACGAAATGTTCTTACAAACAAATTTGTTCTTAAGTCCCACTTACGAACATTTTACGAAGATTGTGGCATTCACCAATTTCTTCTTATCCTGGATTTATTCGTAGGTAAGAACAAATCCTAAGAACACTCAGGAGTTCTCTTACGCACATTTCAGTGCCGACATGTTGGCATGGTTGTGTTTTCTTCTCTTGTGGAGTTCAATACAATTCAATATTACAATGATAATTATGTCATATTTATTTATTTCCTATTTTTGGTGATTTACGGAGAATTTTAAAATTACGTAAATGTGCCAATGACTTAACATTAATCAACCAAATTGGAAACCATGCCAAAACTGTCTTGATTTATTTTATTAGGGGATCGAGGATATGCCCTGGCTCCCTGGTTGTTGACACCACTGACCAACCCTCCATTCAATCAGATGCATGCGCGCAGTCGCTCCACCATTGAACGCACCATCGGCATGTTAAAGGGGCGCTGGATGTGCTTGGACACAGAGCCACAACCCCGTGAGGATGTGCGTCCTGACGCAATCATGGGGCCAGACTGCAGGCACGCGGTTCACGTTCGAGCGCGATTAATTGCCCGTTTGTGAATAAAATGCATTATTGTCACAATCCGAGCACAGCTTTTACACATTTATTTTTTTTACATTCTTCTTTTTTTTACATTCTCGTTGATTTCTTTAAGCGTGTTGGCTATAGTCATCAGGGTTGAGGCAATTTTATCAAGCGTGTTAGCCATCCTTTCTTGATTGTTCAACACGGCGTCAGAAATCAGGCGTGGAGAGGCAAGCTTTGGGCATTTGGCTTTGGGCATTTGGCTGCTTTTTGCTGTCTACAGGGTCCTGCTGCAGTTCCTTTTATGGGCATTAGTGGGCGGTGACTTATGCTAATCATATGTTAATTAGACTTACCTGGCACGCGCTTTCAACTTACGAACAGATGGCATTCATCAATCTAAGAACACAGCTGCGAACAATTCTGGGGCTTACGAACGCGTTGATGAATCCGACGTAGGGTTTCCTTAAGGAAATTTCTTAAGAACAACTTCAGAAAGAATCTAAGAAGATTCTTAAGAACATATTGGTGAATCTGGCCCATTGATCTTTGTCAAATAATAAAAATAATTGGTGTTCAGGTCGGGTCTGCCTGCACACAGTTGCAGGGCCAAAGCTTTGGAGACAAGCTAAGGCCAAAACAGAGACATGGATCGTTGAGCTGGGTTGTGAATGAGATCTGTGAAACATTAATGCAAACAAAATAACAGCTCAGGTCTAGAACAAAACGTCATGTTCATTAACGTGGAGTGAATCATTCATCCATCTTGTTCACCCATGTTGGTCCATCAACGTTGCTGGTTTTTGAGGCAGCATGAGGACGGGTTCAGAAATAGTCAAAATAATGGGGATTAATAAAGATTTTGTAGTTTTATTGATCATTATTCATGTAGATTATTTAAAGACATGAGAGAAGGTCTTGGACATCTTAAAATAACCAGGTGTGTATCCAGCCGATAGTGCTACATTAAGATGCATGTTCTTCATCTCAAGGGTGACTCTGAGCTTGGCATGGAATTCCAGAAACAGATGGTGCCTGTCTGTGGATGCATCCTCCATGATAACAACGATGCAATCTAAATGCAGGCTGTAGTTTTACTTATGCAAACATTTCCAGGAGGCACAACTTCTGTGGAGAACGCGTCTCATTATTTGAACTCAATTCAGTCAGCCAAAGGACCCCTGATTCTTTTGGATTCTATCATGAGAAATTATATCTACACAATCAGCCACCCCGCAGCTAACTGCTAAAGTAACTTATTATAATGAGCTAGCTTTCTATTACATTAGCTCAAGTGCTTATTTGTAATTTTCTGAGGGCAAATTCACACCATATTTAATGGGACTTACATCAGTCAAAATATATTGTTCACTGCTTTGATAAAGTTGACGTTAAGTTGATGTAATAATAGAGCCAGAAACTGTCACAAAATGGAGGGAAGGAAAGATAGCCAGGAGACCATGATCAGATGGTCTAGGAGATGACAAACAATCCCATCTGAAACATGGGGAGTTGGCCAGTACAGAAGGAGTTGCTCCTCAGAGGACTGTAGCTCTTTACTGTAGGAAACTGGGATTTCTGAGAGCTCTGGAAATGCAAAAAACAGCGCTGGAAGACTGCAGAAAGTAAAGAAAAGGACAAATAAAAACCTAGGGCAGGTTTTAGCTCTCGTGGACAAATGACGAGACCTTGATAGCCTCTATTAAGCCCCTTTGGGATATTTCAAGGCACCAATTTGGAGTTCTTGGATCAGTTTGGGATTGAGGAAGTGGTCGTCTGAATCATGTACACAACATGAAGGCAGATATCTGTAAGTTCACTGTAACCAAGTGTCCCACCTGTCCATTAATTAATGCTGAGAGGGGAAACAGGGCTTGACACCAAATTTGTCTGGAATCCAACTGGCTATCCCCTAACCTCCCCCTAAAAGACAATCTAAATCTAAATAACACACATTGCAAATATGGACACCATCAGTAGTCCTTTCACACCCACTATAGCTAAAAAATAGCCTTGATACTTTCCTTCCATTTTCTCTTCAGACGTGCGCCTCCGTGTGCCTAATGGGAGGACGGGGCAACAGAGCATCAACGACAACAGAGATGAAATTGATTAAGTCAAACACAGCATGAAAAGGAGGAGCTGAATTGGTGGTAGTCAGGCTGCAGGCGACGAAGAATAGAAGAAAGAAAGAATAAGAAGTTCAATCCCGCTCAAATGCTCCACTCTATATGAGCTCCACCAATTGAATATATAGAAGGGAGGCGCTGAACCGTGAGCCAATGTGTGCTGGCGTTTCCATCAATCAATCAGCGCCCTGCCAGAAGTAGCATAATTCTCTATTAGCATCTCAAGAGCTGTTTCGCACTTTGATAAAATGTCTGTTGCCAAGGTGCCAAACTAAAAAATAAAAAATAAAAAAATCACAAATGACTGTGAGGTAAATAGTTTCATGCAGAAAACAATAAAATAGCATTAAAGTTAACAGGCAGGCAGAGGAAAAACACTTAATCGGAGCTTTTAGTTACGTCTAAGCAAAGTTTGGTTCATTTCAAACATAATTTGAGGTTTAGAACACTGTGACAACCTTTTTGTATTATTATTTATCATCTGGCAGTGCTGGCGTTTGTCATCTCCATCTGACATGAAAATGCTAATGTTGGCTAAAATACATGACAGTTGTAGCATGATGCAAATTGAACCTTCACACATTGTTAGTAGAAATTGATAATTTTGCACTGGAGGTAGAACCACTGAGAACACTGTTGTGAGTCTCTCATCTGATCAGTAGAATCAAAATCCGCTCATTTCACGCGTTCATGTCGAAGCCTTCAGTGTGAATGAGGTTCTGAAACACCCAATACTTTTCTCACCAGCGTCACAAGTAGTGGTGCAGAGTCTCTGCAGGTTCGTGCCGGCCCTCTAACCAGTACTGCAGCTTGTGATAGACGTGTTTCTCTCTCCAAGGCTGAGATGGAGATAATGGTGGCTGACAGGAGGCTTGTGCTAACTAGCTGTGTGTAATCCTTATTCTCTTTGTCTTACCATGTGTAGACAATCACACTTAATGTGCTGACTCAGGGCTTTAGTTTTATGCTGATCACAGGGGTCATGCAGGTCCTCTCCTCTTGTCAGATAATTACTTATTTAGATGTTGCTGTAGACATCCCTCTGTGTGTGTGTGTGTGTGTGTGTGTGTGTGTGTGTGTGTGTGTGGTGTGTGTGTGTGTGTGTGTGTGTTGTGTGTGTGTGTGTGTGTGTGTGTGTGTGTGTGTGTGTGTGTGTGTGTGTGTGTGTGTGTGTGCGTGCCTGCCATTCTACAGGCTCTAACCTCCACACCGGGTCATGGTTCTATTACTGCGGATTGATAAATGTGTGCCAACATAAAAAATAAAGACAGTTTGTCCCCTGGAGATGTTTTGACTTCCAGCTCAATGAAAAATGTCATCCTGTGGTAATAGTTTCCCACTGGTTTCAGGACACATTTGTGGTGAGAAATAAACACAGAAGGCCCTGTTTCCATGCGCCCAGGCACAGTCAGAGGTCTGTGAACAGAGGGCGAGTGCCTGCTATCCAGTCCTGAAAGATGTCAACATGTGGGTGCAGGTGTATCACAACGTCTTCAATTCTGGATCCTATTTCCAAATATTTAATCCACCAAGGAATTGAGAGCGCATTCCTTGGTTTCCTGGACTGGGCCCACATTACCATAATTGTCCTCTCCTGGCAGAAATACTGTCTGTCTGTTGGCTTTGTTAAAACCACCACACTTAACTCACAGGATAATAAAACCTTTATGAACACGTTAAATAACCAGATGATCTGCTCGTGCTTAAAGAGCTTTTCTATCTCCTATGTGACGTTCATGCCATTCAGGAAACCAGCCTTTTTTGGCACCGAGCAAGTAGTGATATTTACAATAGATTAGCTGTATCTACCCAAGACATTCGATTTCTTTCTGATCCCAGGCTGCAGTTGTTCATCATCACTTAACAAGGTTGACAAACCTCATTGGAAAAACAGAACCGCTCTGTATTTTGAAACAAAATCCCCTATTGAGATCAAATGGGACGCCCTTTGTTCCGTATTATCATGAGAATCAAAGATAGTCTGTAAAATGTAATCAGAATGAATGAATTATCTCACATTTTACAGCGGGATTTATTCCCAGTGCTCTTTGTCAAATGGGCAAAGGGACCTATAAGGCTGGAAAGAGTGCACGAGTTTGTCTAGAAAGTTGTGCACTGCAGTTCTCTTGTGTTTGATGTGAAATTGCTCTAGAGGCGGACTTCTTGTTTTTCCTTTTCTAATTGCAATACTACAGAAATGTAAGCAGGACAGAGGTACTTTAAAGATTTTTTATTAAAATATTCATTTTATTCTGGTAATTTTGTTATTTTGCACTAAAAACTAAATTGTTAAATAATTTGTTTTCCATTTATATTGGTACTACTCAACAACATGCATCTAATTAAAATGAGGCTTGAGTCAAATGTTTAGGTAATCATTGAACGGACAAAGGAGAAAACCCAGCAAGGTCGCCGGCCCTGCCAACAAAATGTCCCTCTTATGTATTTATCAGGAAGTTGGCAACTGTAAATTCCTCTGGAATCCTTGGGTTTACATCCCACCCCTGTATTTTCTCGGGGCTGTTTAGTGCCTCCATCCCTCCTGCAGCCCCGTGTCTGTAACTAAAGAAATCACTGTCTGCAGCCCTGTAAATATGCTTCCACTCCTATAATATTTTTAATTATAATACATCATAAATCTTAAAGCGCAAGGATGCACGGATGCTTGCTAAGCCGAGATCCTTCTGGCTTCGAGTTGTTAAAATAGCAGCATGACACAGCTGGAACGGAGGAACCACTGCAGGAGAAGATTATTACATATTTGATTAATGTGTGATCACGCTGTCCGACCCTCACCTGTGGCGTAGCGTCTTCTGAGGCGCTGCCTGAGCCGCCTCTCCTACATTTTCACCTTGTCGCGTTTTAGACAGTTTAAGAGTGCGCTTTGTAATAAATCAAACCAGAAGTAGCTAAAGTTATAGTGAACATTAGAACGGAGCTGGAGTGAGGCTGATATCCATCAGATTTACTCCTCCAGATGCCTGGGTTTCCATGAAACTGAAATCTGCACTTCTTGCTGAAGGTAGAAGTTCATCTGCAACATACATCAGTGCTGACACTGATGATTAGGCCATAGCTTTGTTGCCCCACTGCCACCCCAGTTAATCACATCAGGGCGTGTGTTTGTTATGTGTCACTTTAACAGTTGACAGGCCTACGACCACATGCCGCGGCTCAGCGTGTGTGAGTGTGTGTGAGTGTGTGTTCTGATGGGATCTTGGCGCATTGTCCGATGAGGACCCCAGCGAAAGGCTGCAGTAAATCAAGGGTGGCTTCCTGTGGCCGTCACCACATCGTTTACCCTCCTTGCAGCTTCCTGCCCTGTGGCAGAGATGTGAACTGCCTATTTTCTTTGTTCTATTGTTTTGGGCCTTTGATAAAGTATAAATGCAGGCACTACTTGTCCAGTCTTCCACCTTCTCCCACCTTTGTTCACCTTTCTTTTCCTTTATCACCAACTCTTTATGTTGCATGATGTTAGCAATTATTGCAAGAATTTAGTTCAATTTAGTTTAATTTCTACATTATTTAGTGAGAGTTAGCGCAGAAGTAAATGCTGTGTGGAGATGTGTGACGACAGGAACACGAGCTACCACTGAACCTGGATAAAGAGTCAGCCTGAGCCGCCTGCTCTCGTTCCCCGGGCATTAAATACTAAAGCTCTTTTATGCTCCTTGGTGTCTTCCCCAGGTGTAGAATCTATTCTTTGGTCTGTGTCTGCATTTTAAATTTTCTTCAGTATAAATCTCTCATCAGTATCAGACTTGAACAAGTAAAGTCCAAAGATGAGGCCTGATTTCATATCCTATTTTATTGCTTTCATGGATTTACTTTATAATTGCATGAAGAATACCAAGGGTCTCTACAGTTTGTTAAATTAAACACCTTCCATGTGTGTCTTTGACCTTGTTTGTCCTTGTCTGTCCAGTCTGAAATATTCATATAAGAAAACTCAATATGAGCACCTGCGGTTATAACATATAACACAGCTTCTCACCTGCAGGCTGGATTTTTGTCCTCTCCTAAAGAACATTATCACAGTGTCTTCTCCATCTGGTCCTTCCAGCCATATTTCACCAAATGTCAGGTGACTGTGGCACACATGGCGTTTGTGCCGCAGCATTTACATGCTGTTAGTTTCTTGGGAAATCTTACATTGTGCTGCCAAATGGCAGCTAAAGCTGGGCGCCAGCAAAGCAAAGATTAAATATCGGGTGTACATCTGTGAACAAATTTCCCAATATGTGGGTTCATTGGCGAGGAAATGCTTATGATTTGTTACTCCAGCTTCTATAGTTTTGCACTGAGATAATATTTAGGTATTTACAATTGCAGGCCTGGCGTTCCACAGCAGTTGGAAGTTGGCAGAGCACCTTGAAATGTCCAGCTCAACAGCTGTACACCTGTGTGAACAAGTGTCTGCTGGAAACTGGAGATTTTCTGAGTAACATATTCGTCTATTGTGACTCGTCCATCACCAGGTTTTTCAATGTACACTGGAGCTAGTAAAGTTTTACCTTTTCAGTTGGAAAATAAACGCCGATATAGGTAATACTTAACTATCTCTAAACTGATAATAAATACAGTCCAAATGCAGTATTTGTTCGTTTATTTTGCTTTCGTCATTTAAAGTGCGATTGTCCTTCACAGCGAGTTCTCAACCTTGTCAGTGGGCGTTCATGCAAGCGCACGTGATTGATGCCTGTGGTTACAGTAGGTGTGAGCGGGCCGTTGTCAACAAAGGTCGTTATTAAACCTCAAAAAATGAAAACATTTATGTTTGGAGAAAAAAAAAACCCATAGAAGGTGGAGAAAGATCAAAACAGAGGGAACATATCTGATTTAAGAGCTCTAATACAAGATCAAAGACACATCTTCCACAATTAGTAAAACAAGTCCCTGTCATTATATTTGTATGGACTTATATTATATTATCGACTTATATCTTATCTTGTCGAACTGGGACCACATAAAGTTAAAGAAAGCTTGCTGATGGTTGTAACTCAGTCACATGCCACCGTCCCTGCTCAACATCTCATACGTTCCAAATGTCACAATGACTCATGGGAATGTGCAGAGGTGGTGTGCAACTGTGGTAAAATATGACATTATTACAAGAAATTATTAATTTAATGAGGCTAAGCCAAAGTTCAACCATCTATCCATGCACACATCACGAACCTCCGCATTTCCAGCTCTTTGATTTCGGGTCCCCTCCTGCTCCAATCACTCACACGCCCTCTTTTTCTTTCTCGTCACTTTAAAGTGCTCTCTCTTCCCCCTCATCGCACTGTCAACTCACCTCCTCCCCTCGTGCACCTCATCAGGGGTGGCCTGGCCTTCTCCAATCACACTGTCCAGGAGTCCTGCATCATAATGTCATGAATTAGGCCCAAGGGGATTTTTCTTTTTTTCCTTTTGGTAGCTCTGGATCACACACCCACAATCTTTGCTCCCTCCTTTCAAGCACCAAATATTTTATGCTCAAATAAATCATTTATTCCTCTACGTCACTCTCACTGTGTCATTTATTAGTGCCTCCCGATTTAATCTACAATGAGCATCAAATCAGCACTGATTTTTGTAATGTTAAAATGTTAGTGGGCCGTTTAACTTGTTACGTATTTGAGCTGTGCGGTTCTCATTGAGCCCCAAGACTAAAGTCAAATTCTTCTCAACGGGTATTCCTCGCAGCTCAGGCTGAATTTAGCCGAATCACCAGGAGTGCCTGGCCTGGTCTCAGATACCCAGATTACATGACTGCCTCACATCCATTAAATGGCTGAAAGGCATTTGTCACATAAGGCCGATATTATGGCACGGTGCGTGACTGAAGTGCATACTAAAGAGGTGAGGAGTAGGGTGGATGTGTTCCAAGTGGCTCGTCCTGTCCTGTAGTCTTTCCCTGCATTTGCATTTCCATTCTTTGCCAAGCAGCTCACAGAGCGAGGCCAAGGTCAGGCATTGTCTTGCTCATACATATAAGACTTCCAGGTCCCTCACCCTCACACCTGACTGCTCCCACCATCTCTGAACACCGTGACCGTGGCTGATCAACAAGCCTCAGCTGGGACCCAAAAACCTTATCAGAGAAAGAGAAAATCAAACCCAGTGACCATGCAGAGGACAATGGAAGACATAAATTTCAGGCTAATTTACCACAGCCTGCTTCTGGCACAACCTCTATCCATAACAGCAAATTACTGAGATGATGTCTGCAAAACATGATGAGCTTGCCCACATAAATGGCAACAAATAAAGACCATTTACCGAGCTGGAAACAGAAAACAGGAAGCTTCACAAATGAAGCCATCAACGGACAGCGCGTCTCGATCAGGCTCCATCACATGTCTGCAAGTATCGGACCAAATATGGACGCTATTTTCACTCTTCCCTCCGTTATTGGCAAACAATGCGAACGCAGGCTGAAGTCCTGCAAAGTTTCTAATGATGTTGGAAAAACCTCAAAATGACCTTTCCACAAAGCTTCTCAAGGAACATATTGTCAGGTAAGCTTTCCGTGGGATATAAATGGCACATTTAGAGTGAATTAACGTCATGAGCTGTTTTTAATGTCACATTTGCTTCACTGTGACCTTGCATGAAACATTTCCCTCTCATTTCCCTTTCATGATAGACTGCTGCATTTTGGTTTATGAGGATTTCATGCTCATCTCCCCACTCATACGTTATATCAGGTGGCAATTTGACAACGCGACCATTCCGCTCCCCATCTCTCAGACAGCTTTCGGTGAACACTTGCCAACATCTTTCTCCTTCATAAAATTACACTTGTTTGACTTTCCTTTCCCCAGACGTGCGGCTGTAGCTTTGACCACTGTTTGTAGATGGAGTTTGTGACGCAGTGGAAAGGAGGAACGTGTCAACATATGAATATGCTTCAGCGCTATTTGCATAAATTACAGCAGCATTTGTGCCGGCATATGCCACCTATTTTAAAATTAAATGAGCAAGTGATCCAGATGACTTACAAAGTAAAATGGTAACAGGGATTGTCAAAGGCTGGTGTGTGTTTCTGAATGCAGCGCGCCTCTCACGAGCTTCTGATGCCATCTGGAACTGTTTGGGGAAATGCTGCAAAGCACATATTGGAAGCAGCAAAGTGAAAATGAAAATTCAGCGCGGTTTGTCCCGATCCCTCCGACTTGGGTTGTACGCAGCTCATTTACGAGTGCCAACACGGTGAATACGCTGCCGTCTTTCTGACAACGTGTGGATAAGATTTCATTGGCTGCTGCGTTTAATCAAAATTCAAGCATCGCTGTAATCACTACGGATAAAATGTGATAATCAGGGTAGCAGAATCCACAAGCAGACTAAAAGTAAATCGCATCTATTCTCAAACACCTGCGCTATTATTTTAAGATGGGGTTTTTTTTTGTTGTTGAAATGGTTGTATAATTTATTCATTTGTTACGAAGCACCCGACTGGGAGAGGGAGTCTTCGAATATCACATCACAAAAATAAAACTGTCCGACAAAACATGTCGTGACAAAACATAGCCATTTGAACAAAGGCAGATAAGATGATTTGCTGCGATTAAATTAATGAAATTGCCCGTATCACAGGGCGTTGGTGTTTGCCTCTGTTTATCCTTTGGAAAATCAGGCCTCCTCTTTGTGTGCTACTTTTCTTTGTAGGGATACAATTGAAGTTACACTTGCTGATATGCAAAGCATGTGCTACTCCCACTCTTCACGAACATCTAATTACACCGCATGAAATTCAAATCATCCGCGAGACCTTTTCAAACGCGTTTTGCATGTGTAATAATTTCCCCCCACATTTCTTGAACGTGACTCTAAAATTAAGCAACGTTGTCCGTCGCCTTGGTTCAAATATCCTGTGCTTTTGATTAATTGATGCTAGATTTGCAAGCTTGAATTGCTTTCAGTGTTTTGTTAGCCATAAACAGCGTGGGTCTTGGTTGCACAGGGCTTTTTGTTTTCTAAAGGACTTTTCCACTACATGCTGTGTGTGCTTGGTGCCCCGTTTGAAATTTGTAGGGCTGTATTTTTTCCTGCATTATTCAGTTCTATAATTGGGCTAAAGGCACTGGAGTGGTGGGGATGATCACCATAGGGGAAATAATGTATGGTGGTTACAAGTGGAACACACTATAGGCGTGTATTCACAACACTGACTACACGAGCACAGACGCACCAGTTTGTCTTGGAATTTTTTTATTTATTTTTTTACAATCGTGATTTTGTGAGAAGATATTTAACATGGTATGAACGACATTTACACACCACTTTAGTGGGAAGAAAAAAATTTTTCTATTTGCAAAGTCTACTGCAGGGTAATCGGTGGGCGTGCATTACTTGAAAGAATGTGAAGTCTGTTTGACCTTTCAGCAATCATATATGGTGCCGCAATCTTAAAAATGTCACAAGATTGTCTCCATTTTAAATGTCTGCCTGCCTGAGCAATGCTGCTAAATGCAGCTTTCTGTCCTTAAGAGCATGATGTTGCATTGTTTTACATAAAATGTTGAAATGTCAACTTGTCTTGGCTTTCTACTCAAGTTTCTATAGTTCTGTGTGTGTGTGTGTGTGTGTGTGTGTGTGTCTTGAGGCTTATATTATAGCGAATGACAAGTCTGACCTGTTAAAGAGCTCACCCAGTTATGATATCACCCACATCCACAGCCTAAACTATTTATATTTGAATTTACAGACTGACAAAATGTGTTAGTGAGGAGGATAAGGTGTCCGAGCATGGCTGCACATTGATTCAAATGACAGACTCTCAAACTGGAGCATTTCATCTATCTGATCCGGACCAAGAGTGTTCCAAAACCACCTCAGCAGCTGAAATGACAATTTTGCACTGCTTTAATCCTAAAAATGGAGCAGAAGATGTTCAGGAGGGATCACAGTGCACATGAAAGTGTCCTGAGAAGTTCATCTACAACCTTTTTGGCCCACCTTATTTTGGATTCTGTAAAAGAATATTTATAGACGTCAGATGGAACGAGGATTTATCTCAAGGCTAATTGGCCAGGGGTAGTTTTGTTCTTTAACAGTTGCAAATATCAAACACATCAAAGTGCAGCTTCTTTAAACACGCAGCTTGACAAAGTAACACCTTTAATAACATGGAACACCTTTAATAACGTACATGGAACTTGGGAACATACAAACGCTGCCTCATGTTTTAAGTGTTTTCAAGCAGTTTATGATCGAGGCAGTGAAATAAAAGCCAAATTGAGCCAATGCACCAATGAGGAATCTTCCCCACTACAGGACATCACATTTGATGTACGACCACAGTTTGTGGCTTGATAGATCATTGGAATCAGTGTTAGCCATTCATCTTCTACCACTTTTCCCTTAACAGGGTCACAGGGGGGCTGGAAAAGATCCCAGTACTCCTTGGGGGAGAGGGCAAGATACATCCTGGACAAGACACCAGGTAACTAAGGATGTCAAGTTTCACCGGTTTCCATCAGTGGTCTGATCTTAAAGCGTGCAGTGCGACTGCATTGGTAATTCCCATGGTTACATCGGCAGTACGGACAGGAACTGGGAGTACACACAACAAAAATGAAGACAAATGTCAGTAGCGAGGAGATGTTTAACGCACCAAAAAAGACATAAACTGCTTGTTTCTGGCAATTGCTTCATTACATTACTTAAAAAGTTGTCTGTGTGTTGCAATTTGGATTTTGCACAATGTAAAGTGGATTTTACCTATTTGACTGGAATAAAGTATTTATTAATCTTTTTTTTCTTTGGTGTTAAGACTGAAATTATCAGAAATTAACGAGTTGTGTTTATGCGTTTACAAGAGCATCGGATCACCTCATTATTAAAAGAATCTTGGCTTCAGAGAATTCAACTGGGCTCCTGTTGGTTTTTTGAAGACGTTTCACCTCTTATCCTCCCTCTTGGGAAGCAGATGGAGAACTCAGAGCAAACCCACGCAGACACACGAGGAACATGCTAACTCGGAAAGGCCCCAGGATCCAGCAGCAATAGTGCTAACTTAAAAATTAAATAAAAATAATAAATTAGAAGAATCAGTGTAAAATATAACTACTGGGTTTGAGGGCAGATTTCTTGGCTGCATGGCTGCACAGACATTTTGTATTATTGTTTATTGTCCGGTTTATGATCCCCGCTCACAAATGTGTTTCTTTTCCACAGGAAGGATGGCGGAGTTGGTCAGAACCATTTTAACTTTAATCTGTGGCAACTAGAAATAATCATGTCTCAAGACACAAATCTCAAATCTTGATAATTCACGTGCAACATTTTTCACACCGTAGATGCATTTAGCATTTCTTAAGCGTCATCTGAACCCCAAAAATGACCCTTTTCACATGTGACCAGCATTTTATTTGTGTTAAATGTTTAAACGGTTTGAACACATTGATTAAAGATGTATCATGCACTGAATATTTCAGCACCAACACAAAGGAATACATGTTAGCCTAAATTCTAACATAAGTATGAAGTCAGGCGCTTACAACAAAGCTTTTACGATGCTGTCAGTGCTGGTGTCAGGAGCCATACTTTCATCTTAGAAGTTAAACTATACAATAAGACTGAAGATCCCAGTAGATCAAACACAGAGTTCAGCACTTAGATCTTTCCTGCCTATCTCCCTGAAGTGTCTCACCTTTGCTGTAGCTGTCTCGCACCGCAGCCAGAAGGCAAAGTCGTTGCTAATTAACATGTCAGAGCTGAATTGCTGCCATTTGAGCTCAAAGACAGGCTTATGGCGTGAACCACCCGAACCGAGCCCCAACGTGTCTCCAGGTGCCGACAACGCCACAAGGGATGTGCACCATTTATGCCATTTTCTGATACCTGCGTGTCAACGGAGGCCTTTCTGCTGTGGGTCAAGATCAGCCACTACAGCCTAATGGAGACTGAAAAAGTAGCATAGCACTCTAGGTTGTCCCACTAGAAATACACCAGAGCACGTGTGCATCCAATCTTGCACCTCGAGAGCTGTCTACCCTCTTCATCTTTGGGTCATTTCTATTTCAATGAGCAGGCTTTCTAGTGATAAATTCCTGCAAAGCAAAAAGAGCTAGATAAACCTACAGGTTTCCCTGCTCTCACTGAAACATAGTAACAAAGGATGAGGCTTTTCTGCCCAGAATATTATCTGCTTTAACCCAGTCCCTGATGTAACAACATGACACGGATGATTGATTAGCATGCTCATGTGAAGAGCAAAAACCACCTCACCCGCCTGAAACACTGTCAAATGAAGTTTGGCTGGCAGATTTAAACACTGCCACGCCACATTCAAGGTCACTTGAAAGCAGAGATGATTACTATATCAACATTTTCAGCATGATTTATAAATTCCTGAGATGAGCGCGGCAGCAATTACTTGATAAAAAAAAAATGTGGAGGGGATCATTCCAAAACCATAAACAATGGAGAAAATATGCATGCTGTCACCTCTGTTCATATAAGTTTTCATATTTCATTATTTACAACGCGCTGACAGTAATTGAATCCTATGCTCATAAATACAACAAAATCCTTGGTTGTTGTGCAGCAGAATTAGCACCAAGACCGTCGACAACTGTCATGAAAAAATGGAAAATGTCAAATGGAAAAAATGTCAGCAGCAACCTTAATGGTAGATGAATTAATAATTCATCTTATTCATTATTCTATAGGCTCTATCCCTATTGATTCATTACATTATTGCCTCCAGGTTCAGAAACGTGGTCCGCAATTTTGAATCATGACAGTTCTTTTGTCTTTTAATGGGTCACATGTTCACTGGAGTGATAATTGCCCTAATTTGGAAAAGAACAGTCTCAAAGCATTTCCATATTGGTATTTCTCAGGGAGTTTTATTTTATTTTATAATCATCTTTCTTTGTGTTCCTTGGTAACATGATGTACAGCTTTCTCCTGCTATCCCCAGTGCTCCCAGTCCAGCCTGCTCCAATCTGCCAGAATGTGCTACTTCCTCCTCTCCTGCTTCCTGGCTAAACGTGCACCTGCCAGGCACCAGTCTTTCCAGGATGTTTCCATCACTCTTCTAATCATCTCCCAACAAGCTCCGACTCTTCGCCTTCACCCAAGGAGGGGATTAGCAAGACACCTGTCAAATAAACCAGATCCTGTGCATCTGGGTCATTTGTCATGTCCGTTTTGGAGAAAACAAAATGATCAAAACCAGAATTAAGTGAAGTTTGATTGGGGTTTTGTCGTCAAACATCCAAGGGCAGGTTTCTTTCACTAGACGGGTTTATTGCTCTGTCGATTTGCCCGGAAATCAGAGGAGCATTTAATAAAACTCACAAGTACAGCTGAGACATCCAATAACACAAGTTAACTCAATAATGTGCCGATGGCCACTGTTTCCCATTATCAATGTTTCAAAGTGGAAAGCCAGACCGGTACAATAGAGACAGTGGAACGTCTCAGAGACGTGAGAACATCAAATAGATCATTGAAACTATAAGTCATTAAATATGGATGCGATAGAAAGAAGCAGTGAATCGTTAGAAGAATCCGTGATAGCGTACGTATTCTGCCTAATTACCGTAAATGACAGCTGTGCTTCAGCAAGAAAGGTCATTAAAATATTCTTGACACGTTTATGAATTAGCTAGATTTGAATCTACTTTAGTTTATAACTGCAATGTGCTCTGCAGGGCAACTCCGAACTGTTGGTTCAAGAAACTCTGAAGTCAATAAGAAGAAACACGAGCGACGTCTTGGCAGAACTAGGTGTCATTTATCCATTTTTTATTTCAGTTAACGCCACTTCACTTAACTCCATCATTTAATATCAAGACCTCATTAGACAGTAAATCTCTATTTTCTTTGCCCACATGTTGGGCTCTGTGCACGGTCCATATGTCAACTGTCAGCTTGTTGCTTCTTTCACCAGTCAGCCGTCCGGATTAGTTCCTCATTACTGGGTTTAATGTGCCAGTAAGCAAGAGTGTCCCTTATGTTTTTATTGCTTTAGCGAGCTATTGCATGAGAAGAAAAATGATTCAAATGTGTATCACATGATTTAGTATATTTATGATAAAAATATACCAAACTCTAAATGTTGTAGGAGTTATACTGTTCGTGTTTGAGGCAGACGCTGGGTCGGATTGAAACACGGGGTACACTTCCAGAACCCCTTAAATTGCTGCTATTTCCTAGCTAAAGCTTGAGGTCTTTGTCTAATCATCGTGTCCTGTTGAGCCTGAACTTGAGCAGAAACTGCAGTTATGAAGGTCATCAGGAGCCACCGTGTACATATTAATGAGCTGCAGTCGTTGCTAATGGAGCCGCGGTAATAAATATTGACCCTGCTGAATCATTCTGAGGAATCCTGGGGTCTCGCTGTGACTGCTCACTTGGTCAAGTTCACCCCCCCCCCCCGTCTGCTACTTTTCATCTTTGCCACTTTCACACTCCATTACTGGGCCGGGACACAGGCACCAGCAGATCAATGTGGATTCTGTGTCTGCAACACCACCCTCCCAACACTGTGGGCTGTGTCCTCATTCCTCACACAGCCCGAATCAATCATGCTGGTCATCAATTCAAAATACAGTAAATTAAAAGTTCATAAGGAGGCTGAACGGAACAACACTTCCTAGACCAACAATGAGGGAGCAGACGGTTATAAGGTGGTTCTGTAGGTCGTTCGATTATAATATGACACTGTAATGCAGCATATTTATGCATCAGTTCTGCATACTCATTTACAGATCCCACACATTTGGAAAGTGAGCTATGCTTTCAGACAAAAGCGTATCTCAAACACTGCCTACCTACAGTATATCTGACCATATACTGAGGCAACATTTATAGCTCATAACATCACTGACAGGATTTCTGAGATTAAGCCTGAGTAATGGACAAGACAGAAATGCATTGTAAAGCACTATCTCGCCGGTTCTTAATTGCCCGATGAGTTTAAATTAAAGCCCGGGCTCTTAGTCTTGACTAATCGCTCCACCTCATCGTTCCCAACCCTCCTATAAAGGGTACTTACTGTCTTTTTGCTGATGTCAGCATTCCATTAATAGGAGGCTGGTTTCAAATGTGCCACTTAACAGGTCACACGGACAGCGCGCCCAGATAAAGCCCAGGCGTAGTCGAGCCAGAGCATTTATCAGTATTATCATAACAATTTGTCACCCAGCGGTTCCTGTGACGCTTAGATCAATATGCTCTCTAAGAGCCACCAATTGCATTCCATTTTTCACATTAAGTATCAATTTATTGCACATTACTAATACTCTGCATTATCCTCCTAATACCTCCCCCAACTCACCCTGACACCCATTTACTTTTGAATGTATGACACCGGATAGGGCAATATCAGTCAATAACTTATTTATAGGAGACATTAGTGTAAATAAACAAGTCTCCTTCCTTGCTGGGAACCCCGCTGGACCCTCTGGATCCCCATGCTGCACTGTTCTACTTGGTTATGGATGTAGACTCTTCCGGCTTTAATGAAACAGACAAACAGCTCCCACCGTTACAGAAAAGGCACTCAGAGGAAAAGCTTTTATATCCAAGGGCCAAAAAGTTAATGCCTGACTTACATTTATTTTCACTTTTTAAACCGACGCCAGATTTGCTGCACTTCTTCATCTGAGCTGCCCGTTACCTTTACAACAGAATGAAATCATTCAAATCGCTCCTAAAGCGTGGTGAGAATATGGAAGGGGGATTTACAGGCGTTAAGTTTTTCTTTTCCATTTGATTCCATTTTGATCTGCCTTGTTCTCCGAATACAGCAATTTAAAGAAAACTGAAACATTAGTCAGCAGTTGACTAAAAATGCCAAAGTTTTATAAAGGAGAAACATTTAGGACTGTTGAAAATTGTTGAATTGTCTAATCACTGATCCACATATGCGTTTTGTCAGATATTCCGACGTTACAGTAAAGAAGGAATACTTCGAGTGAGCCCTTTCATGTTAATGATACCCATCTGTCCTGAGAATTTACAGGTCAGTAAATTTTAATTTGTTTAGAAGGCAGAAAATGCCGTTTTTCATGTTTAATTTCATGAGGACCCCGGGCAGCTTGTCCTTGAAAAGCTCCATCATACAGTTAGTTCACGGCTTACAGTCGCCAACATAATCTGTTACACTTTGACACCAGTTAGCATATTCACTTTAAAAAAAAATCTGTCTTCAAAACAGAAAAGTGTTCCCAGGCAGGGACAGCTTCTATTACTGAGGGGAAAATGCACCTTGTGAGGTGAAATGCTGATGCAAGTGAAAAGTGATTTAGAGGAAAAAAGGTTCTCCCAGCTCGGAATATACAGTAGAGATTAGCCTGCTGATAGAAACAGCAGTGGGTCTGAAAGACCGAATGACATTCAAGGAGGAAATATACAACTTTACCATCCAGGAAATATTGCATTAGCACGTCGGCATGTTAGAAAAACACAGCAGTTTAGAGTAGGTTGGACAAATTGTACAGAATGGAGCAAATTTAAATAACATAGCAGTGAAATGCTTTTTCCCCCAAATTGAAAACAGAACATCGTAAGAGTCAGATTAAAGTGAGGAAATTATATTTATCTTAAATCAGCAACAACAACATTGGCCTGAGTCAACCCATTTGTTTTCTGCCCAAGGTCAGAAGCTATTACTCACTGAACCTTTTTAACCGCTTGTGCCGTCGTTAGCGCGCCACTGCCCGTCTCATGCTAACGGATTTGCATCTGTAACAGTAAAGGTGCTGCACACATTAATGCTGCTGTCACTGGCAGAGGTGCCACTGAGCCTCTGCAACCATTTTCATTTTGGTCTCCAGGTAGAAGGTTTGGACCACCGAGTCCACCATTTGGCTCATGAAGTGGAAACAATATGTTGCTATGAGCAAATGGGATATTTCTGTTTTTGTTTCTTTTTGTTCTCTTTATTCTTGCCTAAAGACTTAAAGAAATGCATCCCAGCACTACTCTCTTCTTAACCCTTGACTACCCGAGCCATTTTTGAAGCCTGTATATACGTCCACCCTCTCACAGCGCCAGAGGTTTGAGTACAGTAAAATATATTTTGAGGTCAAACTCATGTATAACAGACCTGCCATAGTGTGTATACTAAGCTTATCGCTGTAAGTTCTTTGCAAATCTTGGCCTTGGAGACACAAAAATGTTAATGAAAAGTATATCAGGAGACAAACAAACACAAAATAAACTTCAGAACAGATAAAATTATGATAGAGAAAAGCAAAGAAAGCTCATATCAACCTTGAGGAACGCAGAGACATAAATGATGTTTATATACGTTTACAGTCAGACACCGATATTAATGATAATTGACTGGTTTACTAGAGCACAAGACTGTGGCCTTTCTAGCTTTTCTTCACAGACCAGCAAACCAGACCAGTAGCCTTTAATCTGACACTATAATAAAGTCATTTTCATCTGCATAATGTATGTGCTGTCTATGTCCATACTGCCGTGCATCATATAATGAGGCTTGGTCACACGGCACCACCGGCTCCACACGACGACTTTATAGTCAATCAGCATATCAAAAACTCATTAACTGTTGAAATTCTATTATCTAAAACAAGTCATTTCAATAAATGTAGGCAGAGACACCATTTTAAACCATTAATCTCACATTTTTACCAGATGACACCTGAGGAGTGACTGGTATCGGCTTTGGGGACAAAATATATCAGAGCTTTACATAAATAATAATTATTCTAATTTTCACAGCCCACCTCCCACGTTCAGTCTCAATCCTGTCACCGTCAGATTAGAAATAAAAGCGGTGTAAAGGCACCACATGCAAGAACCAGTCAGTATTGTTCCCCAGCAGGGAGCGCTATCAAAGGTTAGGCTAAAACACAAAAACAACAGTCCAGACAAACGGCAGAGACAAAGTCAACAAGCGGGACGGATAAGGAGGATGGATGCGCAGTGTCATATCTAGCAGTTGAATGAAACCTTTGTTGTAAATTGTCACACAATATTCTTTTTTTTTTTTATTTTTACTTATACACTCAGCCCACAATGCCCATCTGTCCTGGACGGCCTGATTGGACAGATCCCTGTCGGCGTCTCTTCTCCTGGAATACTGAGACAAAGCCCAAAAGCAGCACGTCTGTGTGGATAAGGAATTTCATTTTCTCAGAAGCTAGCTCCATTTAACAGCGAGACACCCGGAGAAATGGGTGTACACAGCGAGCAAAGAGGAACCAATGACAGCAAATAAAAAGAGTGATAGAAACCCAGATAAAACATGAAGGGAACTGAGAGCTGAATGTTAGCTTGTCAGCAAGCGCTCACAAATAGCGTTTCTCCTCGAGAAGGCTCGAATTCTGAAGCTGTGAGATTGTTCCCACCGCTGCAATTTAAAAGATGTAATTCAGGAATTAAATCTGTAGTTCTGCATCCAAACTGCCACTCTGGTACAGCACTGGTGTTTAGAATAATTCCTTTTCCTTCTCACTTGTAAAACTTTACATTTACAAACAAGAGAAATGACAGGAACAAATGCATCGTGATTATCCTGTCTCCCATTTTTGTAATGTGTGTTTACTCAAAGAAAACAATGACGTGACTTCACTTTAGAGTAGAATCGTGGATCATGGATTATTATCCTTTATCTAATTGTAACCATATACAGAAAACAGATGTATTTTGCCTTTATTTAAACATAAGGGAATTCTGCCTCAGTTCCTCCAGAACACAATCATTTTTCTTTCAGTTTCAGTCTGAGATAAAACCAAAAAAATTACATTTTATATCAGAATCCTCTAGATTACCCAAAAGCCTCCGCAGTGAAGGAATCTAATTAATGAAGCTGCTGCCGTCTCCTGCTGCACACAGGCAACAGTGGGGAGGTTGAAAGTGAGGTTTGAAATGATGCAAAGTAAAACCTTTCAACTCGGCTCCACAGACGGCTGCATGATTCCCTCAAGCTGCTGGGCCCCTTGATGCCCACAGGAGCACATCAGAATGGAAATAGAAAGAAAAAAACAGCAGTTTCAAAAGCCGAGTGATTATTCTCAGGTCTTCGGTCATTACTAGAAAGCTTAAAAGAACAAGTAGAAGCGCGTTTCACAACCCAGCTGCAGAGGTCTTCGTTCGTCGTCATACGCTTTTGTTCTGGGAGCTCTGGCTGAGAGGATGCACCCGGTTAGCGCGTAAAGCCGTCTATCCTCCGAGCCGACAGGTTGGGGTTATTGATTTTGTGACAAAGTCCTGGTGGAATATGTCTACGGGCGCTTCTGGGGACCAAAGAAACTCCTCCTGTGAAGCAATTATTGGATTGCCAACCCTCCTGACTTCTGTCCCAGTCAGGACAGAAATGTCTTGGATAAAAATCAAGAACGTTTTTGCAGTGAAAAGGCTAAAATGAGCAGCAAGATAGTGAGAATATGAGTGAAAGTAAACTACACAATTGTAGATCATTATAGATTGTACTCAGGACTGCATAGCGCTCCCCCAGAACAATAAAGGAGCCCCAAAGATGACAAAGATGAAGACACGGACACTGATAAGAGACACTGATAAGAGACGCGTCACACAAAACTCTCGCAGGTCATTTTATGTAACAAGAGAGATTTTGTTAAATTTGCCATCCCAAAAGTTTAGGTTGCACATCAGTGGTTCTGTCCTTTCCTTGTAACCTGGAGGCTACGCTGTCAATCTAGGTCTGTGTGGGGCTGAAAGATTATACAACAATAGCTGTACAGGAAAGTACACAATCAACAAGGATTGTTAGCTGTTTCCCAAACCACGATTAGCAAAATACATGAAAAGATGAAATCGAACTGGGCTGTTTGAACGATAAATCTGGCCAGTTTATTCACTTTCACAGTAACATTTCCTTTCCAATCCACTGTCTGTAGATTTCCTATTACTGCCAAATATCCTTTGGACACTTCCTGGAATATGAATAAATGAATGTGGACGTGTGTATGAGTGTCCTGGCTACTGGCATCATCTCATCAATAACTGATATAGGTGGCGTTTGCCATCAATTCCGATCAGTTTCCAGGAGAAACTCACTCTGTGCATAAGACCTGACCTGCTTGGTTTTATAAACAGGATTTTAACATTTCATTCCAGTCATTTTTGGACATCAATCACTCCAAAGTATAACACCGATGTCACATTAGATATAACACAGTAAAATACTGAAGGTGCGTTACCACTACACAGTATTGGCTATAGTCTACACGATTTGTGGCACCATGTAACACATAACTGTGGAGGACATCAACACATCTTTTTTACTTTACCTGGCGAAGGAAGGGTCTAACCCTGGATGAGTTGCCACACCAGGACTTGAACCGAGAACCCTCTGCTTCTCAGCCCAGGACCCCACAACTACCGCTTCTTGAAACAACATACAGGTACGTTCAAAATATACTGTATATTCTGTAAATGTCTGCTCAAAGTAAACTCCACCAGAACATGAAAAATGTTTAACTCAGCCGAGTTGTCCACCAACTCTTCGGCTGAGGCAACTATTCCTCCCGTTGCCGTAAATAGCCTCCGTTTAATCAAATCACTTCCACCCCTTTCTGCTCGTCCCCTGTAAAGCTCATTTCAGCTCTGACGGTGTAGGCGACTCTGGAGTGTCTCATCAGTCACACAGCTCAGAAGATCTGTACCCCATTGTTGGGCCACGGTACCACCTTGTTTGAGCCATTATTAATTCTTTTGTAAGACAAATAAAGAGACACTTGCTGTTACGAGGATTTAAAAGTAGCAGGTTCAAGCTTTTTTTCCCCTCAATGATTAATCAGTGATGTACTGTAATTTTCAGACTATAGGCTGCTACTTTTTTCACATGTCTTGAACCCTGTGGCCTATACAAAAGTGCTTCTCATCTATAGATTTTTACTGGCTAACGGCACTTTCTAGCAGTACACGTAAAAGTGAGAGACATGGAGAAAGATTATGCACCGAAGGAAACACTAGTTTTTATTTTGAATTGTCATTCTGTGCATCATTCACACACAAAGAAAGAAAGACAAAAGAAAGAAAGACAAAGAAAAATATACATGATGCAGCTTTTAAGTGAAAGGTGGTGCCGTGTGGGGGCCGTAAAGCTTTGCTTAATTTAAGTGCGCTCAGTAGTCTGACAATTACGGTAAATCGGAGATTTAACAGACCTTAATTAAAAAAAAAACATTAAATGGGACCCCCCCTGAACCTGGAACAAATCATACCCTGTTGATTTAGTACAATTTTAGGCATCTCTTTACACTTTGGTTCGACAAAGTCTGACTATCAATATGTGAATTATTGCACCGTACTTTACTACCAGCATGCGTCGGTGTAATCTAAAGTAGCAAACAACGAACGTATCAAAACACCATTACACTTTACATTATGGGAAGTGTGCCTAAACCGGCACTCAAACTATTTACGCTGTTAACGAGTGCTTTAACTCACTATTAGCAGCTAAGCCGCTAACCATCACCAGACTCCACAACATGGGGTCTGCGTCACACAACATACGTCACCCGTTAGCCACATTAGCACCTGCCCGCTAGTTTAGCACTCCGGGCTGCTTTTAGATAGTTCGATATGGATTCATTAGCGTGCGAAAAAAATAGTTTATCCATTGCTATTTTAACCTTGATACATAACAGTTTTAACACTTAGTTCGCAATGGGCACGTACGTACCTGTCTTCCGCACCCATCTGATCACGCAGGTGTGTTGCAATCTGTCAATCACGCTCAGGTAGCGGGCGCTTTATCATCATCGTCATCATCATCATCATGTATCTGTCATTAAAATTTAGAGACATACATAATCCCATTCCTTACTGCATTATTTAAGATACAAAATGTTGAGGTGTTCTTATAGTTTCAGTAGCCCAGTAGTCTAGATGATGTTATGTTGTTTGGAGTTCTTTTTCTCCCTGGAATTTAAAAAAAATAAATAAAGAGTGTGGTCGTGAAATACAACCAAGAGATTGATCTGTGCTGCCTTTCTTTGCCTTGTACCTTCTGATTATCTTAACTGCCATCCTCCCAGATAAACACTGTCAACTTTATGGTGTCGGCTTGCAGGCCTGATGTCACATTCTGCCTAGTTTATTCTGAGAGTGTCTTGGATACAGTCGGAAAGAAAATAAACAGGAAGTGTGCTATTGCCCAGAGCTTTTAAACCTGGGGTTTCGGCAATTTACAAAATGTAAGTGGTGTCAAGATATAAAGGTGCACAGTAAGAGGATGGAAAAAAAAGTATCTTACAGTACATGTTCACTCTTAGTAGCATGAGTGTTTTTGGTTTTCACCATGTTTTTAAGTCAAATTGTTTTCCATAGATTTCCTAGGAGGTAAATATGTTATCTAACATTTACAATCTGGTTTGTGACTGGATAGATTCCACATGCATGCAGCTTCGTGCTGTCTGATTCACATAACTGTGATTTATCTCTGCGACTCATAAATTGTCGTCCTTGTTGCACAGCATAGGCTCAAAACCTCAACCTTGCAAGACAATATAACACAAATTACCTTTTAATTTAATGTGTGTTTTTTATTAGCTTGGCAGGTCCTCCATGTTCAGCTCTCATTGTTCCATTGACGTCAATGCTGTTTTATTTCACATTTAACCTCCTACAGAAATGTATGAATAGTGTGTTGTGACACTTGCTAAGGAGATGATCTGTCTCACTGGAAACAATCGCTGTAAACCAAAAATGAAAAACATGTATTTTCAGATAACTAGGCCTACAATATAATCCGTTATAGCTATCATAGAGAAATCTGGTCATTTCAAAGCAAAGGTTGGTGTTTTATCAGTTGTCATCAAGCCAGGCTACAGAATCAAATACGGACATGAGTCACTTTTCATATGATGTGCTTTCATTTCTATCTCAGGACGTAGCCATGTGTTATTAATGTTACCTTCGGTGGATAAGGCTGGTATTACTGTGGCAGACTCAAGAAAACTTTCAAACCATTGACATGTTGAGCACAGGCTCACATCTTCAGTTACGGAGACAGAAAAAGGATACAGTGTTTTCCATATAGTTTTGGAGACGCTAACAATAATAAAATCCTAAAAAGAGAAGGATGAACAACCAAAAACCTAATCAGTCCTAAAGGTATGTGATTATTCACTCTACAAAGGTTAATATTTGAGAAGTAGTTTAAAGGTTACAACCAAAGAATCAATCGAGCGCTGACCTTTACCAACCATGCTTATTTCAAGACAATGGCAATTAAAAAGAGAGAGAGAGTGTGTGTGTGTGTGGTGTGTGTGTGTGTGTGTGTGTGTGTGTGTGTGTGTGTGTGTGTGTGTGTGTGTGTGTGTGTGTGTGTGTGTGATGGAGAGATAGAAACAGAGAGAGAGAGGTAGTAAGCACCAATACAGGGGTCAAGGATGAGGTGGCTAAGATGTTAAGGCGATGAACTGCTAATCCATTGTGGGGTTTTTTTTCATGCGTGGGTTTGAATCCCATCCTCATCGGGCTTTATTTTATGGATCAAGTTCCTTGACTTCCATTAAAATGGCCTGTGTGGCGTGTTTTCATGCGTGTTATCACTCTGAGGGACTCTGGAACACCCCTGACCCTCTTCAAAAACCAGCATCGCCTCTTGTCAAAGAATCACTTCATACAGTCATTTATTTTTAATTAGCATCCTTTAGCTTGCACAGACCTGTCTTTGTCTGCCTTCCTCATGCCACTTTCCTTTAATAAAATGCCTTTCAACTAGAGATTTAGCACATCAGAGTTGAGAAGAGGAAAGATCAATTCTGTGCAATAAATATCACCCTAAAAGCTCAAATATACCATTGTTTTCTGATGTTTTGGATGAGTATATATGCCATATACATCAGAAACAAAATGTTTGGCCCTTTGGTGATATTTTTTCCTTGTATTCATATTGTCCAGTCTTCTTGCTGTCAAGATGAAGACTTTATTCTGAGACAGAGGTAAAGCCTGAAAATTAGCTTGTCAGTCTTGGCTTTCAGTCACTCATGGGTGCAAAATTGCAGTGTTACACAAACATATGTGACAGAAAAGAACATCAAATGACATTACCTACATGCATGATGTTTTTCACAGAGTTTGGAAGTTCATCTCAAATACAATCATCATCATCATCATCATCATCATCATCATCATCATCATCATCATCATCATCATCATCATCATTATCTTGCTTTCTGTAATTACAGGTTTTTAAACTAGTTACTGTGGCAATGTGGTATTTCAATGTGCATTACTGTGTGTATTGAAAAGAAGATGGACTTGTTCTGATTGTTCTTTTCAGAAAGAACCCAGCAACACAGTACAATGCAAACCCAGGCAAGAAACCCCTCCCGATAGCTTTCAGGACTTAGGTAGGCAAATTTTGTAAAGTCATTTTAAAGTAATATTTGTCTCCTCCAGATGTCTTATTGAATAACCCTAAATCTAAACCTTGCTCCAGTTCTGCTGCTAAAGCGAGATGGAAAGCTCCTGCTGCCAGTAGGCGGCTGAGCAGGCCTGATGGCGGGATAAAATTAATCAAAGTGAAATGAGACTGTAATTACACCGATATACATGTTCAAATGCCACTACTCAAAAATCCTTCTTTCTTAGGCGGCACTGGTCAGAGTTTCACTGTGACAGAGGTTTACTCTCATGTTCCATGACAAACTGCTGGTGTCCCCCGTCTATGTGTCTCGGTATGTGCGTCCACTTCCTCCACCACTTTTGTCAGGATTATGGAGTTGTAACGCAGCAGTTTTTTACACACACCGCCTGGATGACTTAGACCTCCCTGTCTTCTATCGGCACAGAGGAGATAAATCAGAGCTTGTTGGGCTCTTGCTCAGGCACTAACCGGGCTGCTTATTCTAATTTTTAATATATTTATTCAGGCAGTTATTCTAATTTAAGCCCCTTGTCCTGTGGATAAACAGTCATTCATGGTTTTTTAGACATACTTGTCCAGGTTGACCCACACCCTCAGTGGTGCTGCTGACAGTGATAAAAGGGGTGTCGACTGCATTTATCTATAAATCACATGGGGCAGATGTGTTTTCTCAAACAGAGATGGAAACAGAAATAATTCTAACAGTAAGCAGAGAATACGGATGAAAATGTCTGTTTGATTACAATTCTTGCCACGTTATCAGCACATTTGTTCAAAATAAATTCACAAGAACAATAAATCAACAGGGCTATTATTAATCATGCCTGTCCCGGTTTCTCCAGCAGTGCCTGTCTGCAGCGTTCTGATGCCTATTTACCATTAAAGTCAGATTAAACAGCAAGAGAAAAATAGCATTTTTTTTTATTATTTTATTGGACTGAAGGTGACACTGGTAATGTAACATTGAGTCGGGCCATCCATATAAAGCAGTACGCTGGAAAAGTAATAGTGCTATGGCCAAGCTTCACAGGACATTCGTTAAAGTGGCTTGACAGCATATCTCCCAATCTTTTGGGGAGCAGTGTGCATCAGGAACTCAGGACAGGACTCAGGTTAGAACCCTGCTCAAATATTGAACAGGATGTAGCATCAGTGGCTGTGAATACCACAATGTGTTTTATTTTTCTTATATGCCAAAATATAGTTTGGATCATAAAGGATCTCTAAAGGTAGGCGTATATGTTGGATTTCTGTTTATATGTTTCTATTCTCAACATGCTGATAGATAGATAGATAGATAGATAGATAGATAGATAGATAGATAGATAGATAGATAGATAGATAGATAGATAGATAGATAGATAGATAGATAGATAGATAGATAGATAGATGGATGGATGGATGGATGGATGATGGATGGATGGATGGATGGATGGATGGATGGATGGATGGATGGATGGATGGATGGATGGATGGATGGACGGACGGACGGACGGGTGGATGGAGGGATGGATCTTTGTACCATTGTTCGTCTTTATTTGCATTAGTGGCTTAAGGAGAGGCGCTGCCACTGTGCCACACTAACTTTAACTACTGTATTTCACATGATTAATTGCCTCTTGGTCATAAAAACACGTCTGCTCTGGCTTAGTAGGTGTCAGCGTGAAGCAGCTTTAATTGGGATGCTTCTGACCTGACGTTGGCCAGTGGTGTGCAGTGATGCATGGAAAATATCCGGAGCTTCCTTTTTTAAGGAAACTGTGACTGTGACACGCAATACCAACATTACAAAAGGTGCATTTTACAAACCGATGATGGCAGCAAAGCCGCTCGCAAGTCTGCTCAAGCCATCAGAAAATTAATGAGGGGACCTGTGGCTGCAAACAATGACTGGCAGAGATTTACATTCATTAGATAAAACCTCAAAACCTAATGGAATAGAATAGAATAGAATAGAATAGAATAGAATAGAATAGAATAGAATAGAATAGAATAGAATAGAATAGAGCAGAACAGTCTTTGTTGCCATAATGCCGGGGGGTAGGAAATTCACGGTGAATCTAAACCACAGAGACACCATACATCACACAAAAAAAGTTTAAAATGACAAAAAATGTACACACACACACACACACACACACACACACACACACACACACACACACACACACACACACACACACACACTCACAAAATGTTTAAGTGGTTGTAAACACAGAAGCCATTGCTGGTAAGGTGATAAAAGGAGCCAGGAGGAGATGCGATGGTCCTGCTGCTGCTGCTGCTGCTGCACTCCAACGACCTGGTTCACACACAACAACCAGAAATCTTTCTGTAAGTGGCTTATTCATCTTCCTATTCTTCTTTGAAAGGTGAAATCAATGAGACACAATGTCTTTATTGTTTCTATTCTATAAAATAGCCAGCGAAACAAAAGCAAATGATTGTTCCAGATATTAGCAGAAGCCTGAAAATTGACACGTAAGTGTGTTTGATTGAATGTGCTCAACTGTTTCTCGTCAAGCGTGATCAATCAGGACCATCGGTATCAGGACATGTAGCAGGTATTTTCAGCTACTTTTTCCCTGCAAAGTTTTGTCATAATTTGATGTTCAGCTGGATTTTGATGTCCAGCTGGATCTTTAATCTATTTTTTGGAATTAATACATGTGAAGGGTCAGGTTGAGCTTTGGAGGGTCCACGGTGCTGTTCACGTGCAGCAAACGGATGTTGGAACTCCATAGTCCTCGGTGATAGTGATTGTTTTCTGTCTTTGCAGCAGCTGTCAAGGTGACCTTTTTTGCCAGACAGCAGTGAATAAAGGTCAACGCAAACTGGCTCCTCCTTTTTCACACTACAGAGCCAGATTTTGATTCTGCCTTTGTAAGTGCAAATGAATGTGCAGACCCTCATGAAAAAAATATTCTATTCAATGTCTCACCTCAGCATTTCAGCTTTGTTCACCTGTTTGTGTCTTGGCTGCTGTCACTAAGGGGGAAAAACTCAACCTTATGAGAAATGCGCTTATTTGTATTTTGTTGCAGAGCTGCGCAGACTGATAGAAATAATTATATCAAGGTTGTTCTGAATAGCCAAATGAACTTGAGAAGAGGCATTTGACACTATAGTGAATATGCATCAATTGAAAATCTGATTTTGGACTGAAAGTTGCCGAAATTGCTTCAAGTGTCCTCTGCAGGTGAAGTTTTTGTGTGCGGGGATCATCCTGATGTTGACAGATATTCAGATGCCGGAATTGGTTGACATTTGCATCCCTGTGTGAATCTGCTTTGAACTGAAGCCAGAAGGATACACGGTTGGTCCACAAAGCTATTCATAAATGGCTTTGTTTTAAACATAATCCCTCTTTTGGGATGGTTCCAAAAGTTCAAGCGGGAATTTAAAGAGAAACAGAAGTAGACAGGGCGGAAGTTGAGGAATAATTTTGGTGCGTTGTTAAAAAATACTCCAAAACTACAAGTGCTGAGGAATTTTTTTTGGGCTGATATTTTATTTTATTTATTTATTTATTTTAAAGCCAGTTCATTAATGGCTTCAGTCTTTATTCAGCTTGAAGCATTCTTGACCGCATTCCTTTTCTCTCATCATGTAAGTTTTTGAATATTTTTGAATATTTTTTGTGTATTCCAACACAAGCAGCCTTGTAAATGAAATTCTGTCATTTCGCCATTGTATTATATATTTCGATGATTTGCAGACAAAGTAAAAAGCCACTTAACCTTTGGAGGCATTAGCAATTATGTGAACAAAATGTTTTTGGAGCTAGTCATTTAATAACTTGTATGTTATGCAAGAGTTTTAATGTAGTTCTTAGTAAATGCACTTATGATGCCTTTGTAGTGGTGGAATTTTGTATTCCCATCATTATGACACACTCTGGTGAGACCGTAAAACTGGAGATGCAAAATCTATAGCATTTGACGAGCAATACCCTCTGCACTCTCATATGTCTGAGAGATCTTTCTCTTTCCCACAGCCAGAGCCTGAGATGAGCACAGTCCCAATAAGCATCAGCCCTGGAGTCAATCACTCTTTATCATCCCAGGCCATCCTCCCCCTTTCCTCCAAGTCCCTCGCACACACCTAAAGACCTAGATCTGCACCGAAGAGGAAGAAGGACAAGCCGAGAGGAAATAATGATGTTTATGATGAGTCCCAATGTTGACTCAACTCAAGCCACTAAATCCCTCAGTGTGGTAGCCATAAGCTGCAGAAGGGCCTTTAGTGGCTGGAGAAGCTCCTATATGGGGCTGTGGTGGCCACCGCTGAACCCTGCACATTTTTCTCCTTCACTTTCCTTTAAATTTCTATTCAATGATTGCTGTTCTTGTGTTTGCTGACACAATACTTGTGAAGGACAGCCATGCCCGTCACCACGTCCCTGCAACATTCGCCATAAATGTCACAAAAAGCAGCCACTTGTATAATTTTGATATCATCATGAGCAGCAGATCGATGTTTTAGGACCCCCCCCCCCCAAAAAAAAAGAAATAAAAAGAAAATAAAAGGATGCAGTGAAAGCCTGACATTAAAATGAAAAACTGCACAGAACTAAGTGCATGGAAATATCAGCTTTTAGTTGGGAGGGAAAAGTGAAGTGCAGATAGAGACACATTAAATATGCAGTGTGTAATAACACACCCACCCATATAGTTGTGTCTCTGGCCCTGTGCCTCATTCAGTACGATAAATCTGTTGTTAACGTGTTGTTGCCTCGCACAGTTGGCAGAGGAGGACTGTAACTCAGGATCTGTGGGCATTTTTGATGAGAATTGCTCCTGTCTGCACCGTGTGCCAAATCAACAGCTGTGACAATGATGTGGGTCTCAACAGGTAAAACCCGATTTACCCGCAAGGCTCGGACCTTCAAAATTCTATTAGTGCCAGATTTGCATCATTTCATGTCACACTCCTCGACATGCAGCCTTTAATGCTGTGGTTCATGCCTTGACATTGCTGTTAATTTGAACTTACAATGCGAGGACCGCAAATTCTCTAAATCAATACGAAGGGGAGTGTTTTCAGTGAGATGGAGGCAACAGCCTTGCTTTAAGCGCCCCACATATATTGTCATCTTTAATTACAGTGACAGGAGTATCATACGTGAGGAATAACCTTGAGAGAAAAAAAATGGCTCCGGGCCACAGCATTAAAATGGGAGCAAACGAAAACTGGATGGGACGGCCGCATTATCTCCAGGGACTGAGCCGGGGACAGCTGACAGACAACAGCGGCTGTCAGCCTATAAGCCAGAAACTCTCCAGACCTCTTGGTTTTAAGAGCTTAGTGGCTATTTTCCATCATGGGGTTGCTCAGTTGTCCATAATATGGCTGCATTGAGGCTGGAAGGCTGCGCTGCTGTGGAGGGTTTGCCTTGAGTTTAGCCGGACGACAAAGTGGCAGAGTCAACACACTGATCCTCATTTCCATATTTCACCTGGGTGTTAAGCCCGGTATTAGTGTGGCCTACAAAGGCGGCAGAGCGGAAAACAAACAAACAAAATGGCACGATGCACAACACAGGTTAAAAAGCAGAGAAAATACCTATAAATTCCAATTTAGCCAAAACAAAAGCAGCAGCTCTTTCAGACTGGAAATCATGGCATGATCGGAGTGGCTGGGGGCTTAGAGTAGGGTTTGTTTTTATTGAAAAATAAATGATCCCAAGCCTCTCTCTGTTTCCTGACATTATTTAGATGAGTTCTGCGCTGCAGCGTGAGCTGTGTTTACTGACCAAAGCTGCAGTGTGAAATCCAGAATAATTGCTCTCCTCAAACCCTTCTGGCACACCCCGGCACATTGTGATGGTGGGTTCTCTTCATGCAGAAAGCCTTAACGAGAAAGAGCAGTCTTTAAAAATAAAGAAAGAAATAAAAATTCATTTCCCTCATCTGAATTGAAAATTAAAAACAGTACAGCCTTGTTGCTGTAGAATAATGACTTCATGGCCTGCATAAAAAACGGAATGCAAATGGGCGTGCTTCACCCGCGACATCCAGATGGATCCCTAATGTACATGCAGCAGCATAAGCAGGGGGTCAACATGGCAAATGGGCAACACAAACAGATGTGACAGACCACAGTGGTGCTCTGCGCCTGCAGGAGATGACACGAGGAGAGGGGTCCTCTGTGTGAGGTTTCAGCCCAGGCAGCGCTGCTAACAAGCAGATAACAGAGGCGGCACGATGGTAAAGCTCAGCGCTTTGCAGAGGGACAAGCGGGTTGCAGGGCGGCATCATTGCCATTGAAAGCTGCACACCCTTTCAAGTATGCGTGTTCACGCACAAATCTCCAAAGCAGCCATGTTTCCCTCGGCTGGCGTGTCACTCTCGAATTGTTTCATGTTCCTTAGAGCGACTAAATAAAACCAAAAGGCGCACAAATCCTCCCGGGACAGAGCGCCAGAGAAACTACTCCTTGGATACTTTGTAGCTGCGGCTGTGTCTAATACTTTCTAGTCTTTCTGGATTCTTCAAAATAGCATTTTCTGTTTGAAACTGACTCTTAAACTGAGAGGCGCTCTAACGAGGGATGGAAGCATCTCTCAAGGATTTACTGCCATCTGTTGGTACTGAGTCAAACTGATTGTCAATCAATGATGATCCCGTTGCAGCCGTGCTGTGGAGACTGCTGCAAGACCACATTTACAGCGTAACAGCAGAGAATGATGCCAGTTTTCACAGTAGATGTTGCTTTCGGTTTAAATTGCTGCTCTGCTGGTTTTAGGCTACATGTAAAGATTCTGCAAAGCTGTCTGACATCATGGTAAATGACCCTTAAAACTCCCAACCTGTTCATAGGGGAGGCATTTAAATTTGAAGTCCGCGTTTTATAGGCTTTGCCAAAATGACTTGTCATAACGACCACGCACGGCCTTCCACTCTCACAACATCGCGAATCCCCATCTTACGCTCGTTTTTGCATGCTTGGCTGAGCCATAATTACCATTTAAAGTGGGCTCGAGGTGAGATGAATGAAATGTTTGTTTGCAACTCAGGTCACACCTGCTAGGCGGCCGTTTTATGATTGCTTGATTAGGCGAGTCTCGACATCGACCCGATGGAAAATATGCGGGAGTGCAGGTGGATGTACTCGCATCTCCAAAACTTACTGCAATAATGAGCCAGTGTGACAGATTAGCTGTATTTTTATGACTGCTGTGTATGATCCATATAAGAAAGAATGTCTCCAAGGCAACGGTGATTAAAAGCAGTAATTTCCATTTATTCAAGAAACAGTCAAATGGTGCAATGATTCACAAGATTGACACATTGTACCATTTTTTCTACTCTTGAGAAACCAAACCCTGAAAAAATAGTTTAACTGGCTTCTTATAAAGCATGAAAGAACTACAAGTACTGATTCAAAGAGAAATCATTGGTAAGATAAAAGCAATTTTAAAGCCCTTAACTAGAAGAAAAGGACAAATCCTCCCTTCTGGACAGACTTACATTAACAAATCTTTACTGTAATATTGTAAAAATACAAATCCAGATGTAGTTGCGCCTCCAGGTCCTTACTCTGCTTCCTCCTCCTCCTGCTCCTGTTCCTCCTCCTCCTCCTCCGACTCTGCAACAACAGGTGGAACAGATGCTCAGTACACACGAGGGGAAGCTGGCAATGTTTCTGCCTTTCACAGACGCACGCTTCGCGCACAAAAACACGTTTCGCAGCGCTTACCTTCCTCTGCATTCTTGAGCCATTCGACAAAGGACTTCATCTGCACCAGGAAGATGCTCTTTCCTTTGGGCACATGGGCCTCGTTGTACCACTTCAAAATCGACTCTTCGTTCAGGACGTCAGCTTAACAAAACGACAAAGTAGAAGCAAACGAACACAGTCAACACCTGTCATGACACTACCACAGGAAAGGCACGAAAGGGAAGGCACCTAGGAAGCACATAAAATTAACCTTTGTAGAGGAGAACTACAATTTTCTGGAAGGCCTTCATGAAGTGGATGTTGTCATAGCAGTACTCCTGAATTTTCAGCAGCAGCGTCAGCTCAGAGATGCCCTGGGAGGTAAAGGGCTTTAACAGTGGGCTGTATTGCTGAAATGTAGATAAGAAATAATGAATTTTAGGAGAAGGCATTCAAATTCACACAAGGGGTAAGAGAGAGAAAATAATGGCATTGATAATTGCACGTTGCCAACAGAATAGATGTCACAGTGACTCTCCTTAGCTAGCTCATTGTCATGACTACCAATAGTCAAGGCACATTTGAATAAAAAGCAAAACAAAAATAATGGGAGGTGTCACCTTTAAATGTTTGATGGCTTGTTCTGTGACCAGCTCCTCCTTCTTGTTCCACTCCACACAGCTCATTACGCTGAACCAAATGAGTCCAATAATCGTCTGCTCCGAGATGTTGTTCTTCTTGATTTCCTCACGGATGTAGGCAATGATCTGTAAGACATCCAGGTCACAGATGGAGAGCAGGTTATTGGCAGAGCAGGCAGACCACGGCCAGCATATGCTGAGGCTTATTACTTATCAAATCCTGCCACAAGGCTGAGGTGAGAAAGCCCTGGGAATAAAGACAAGGTTAGAGGAGCAAAGAACACTCGGCTTGATGTTCCAAACATCCTGCTGCTTATTCTCTCCGGCAAACCTCACTTTCAACAGTTGTCACACTGTCTGGTGTAAATTAGCAGGCTTCATTTCTGACACAGTGCTAAGAGGGTGTTCCTTGGGTTCTCCACATTTCAAGAATTGATTGTCGTTTGCCTTCAGCCATGTTTCCAGAGATGTGACGTGTCTCCGGCGATCACAAATGTGAACAATAAGATGAAATGCCTGATAACCCGGCTTTACATCATCTCGGTGAAATCAGACCCTGAACCGCTGTTAGTCAGAAGGTGATGGCTGTGGTTTTTTTTAATGATGAGAATAAATGAAGACCCAGGGGTAAATGTAAAGAAGAGAGAGAAGCCTTACATCTTTGAGGGGCTCGCCTTGTGATATTTGCTGCTGTAGTTCCTTCTGCAGCTCTTTCCGGGCACCTATTGTCTGCTGGTTTTTCACAAAGTCTGAAAGCTCCTTGAGCCCAGCGTCCGTGAAGTACTTGGCAAAATGCTCACAACTGCGTTTATTTGCAGGGAACAACTCCTGAAAAAGCACACAGAAGCAGAAGCCAGAGGCGAAACCAGCTTTCATCAGCCGGCTTTGTTCATTCATCTTCTCAAGCACAGGGTGCACACAATTACTTGGAATAGCATTAATATGCAAAATTAGTGAGGTTTCTTCATCAAACGATCTCAAGGGTACACGGGCTGACAGTTCAACATCACTGCAGTTAAGCGGGGTTGGGTTTCTTTATTTGCCGTGTCATTCTCACCATGAGCCTGTTGTCCATGCCAACCTTTCTAAGACTGGCAGCAACAGAGCCGATGTCCTTCTCTGAAAGCCAGGATTTGAAGAGTTTCACTGCGAAGCATGTCGAGACACCTGAACAAATGCAACGAGGACGGGTCAGATGCTGCCAACAGACCTGCGAGGATGAAGCTAAGCTAGAATAAGACGCTGGCACACCACGACGCCAAGGGCCACATTTAGACCGCTTTAACGAAAGTGTCTGTTCAAAAAATGCTTTTTTTGATCCAACAATTATTCCCACTGTTCTTCCTTTTACAACTAACCATGATTTTGTGTCTGTGTTATGACTTTCAGATGTATTAACTGAGAGAGTTTAACTAGCTTGTGTTAGAATGAAACCAAACAGTGTGCAGCAGGAGTGGTTAGTGGCTCTTTGGTTGCTACACTAGTGTGCTTAGATTTTCCACCTTGTACTAAAGAGGAGAAATATACTTTACTGTAAAAGAAAAAACATTTGGGGAAAAAACACAAAGGTGCACGTATGAGGCAGAGAGGGAGGTACCTTCTTTTACGAGGTTCTCATTAAAAAGGCTGTTGAGAATGGACGCAGAGATGTTGCCATTGGCCAGCAGAATCCCTGTTAACATGGCCAGCTTGGTGCGATCAGACTCTGTGAAGCCCTTGAGAAACAGCAGCAGCTGCAGACACCAAAACATCACTCTTATTCTCGTGGGCTGAACAGAATCAAGGCACATATTTGGGCTGCAGCAGTTTAAATGCGTCGCATGGGTCGAACCTTCTTAATCTCCTCTTCAAAACCTTTCTCCAGGTACTTGTAGCGCCTGATGAGTTTGTTAAAGACCTAAAAAAAAAGGAACAGCGGACATGCTTTGAAGATTACAGAGTAATAGTCTGTCTCTGGGCAGGAATTCAGAAGCGTTCACCTGTGCGTATGCTTGCATGGTCTCCATGTCCTCCTGCGCTTTGAAGAGACAGACTTCAGTGGAGGTCACCTCATCGGACAGGGTGCCCCCTGGGGCTGAAAGACATATAATAATAATGTCCAATCAGCTTGTGAATATGGATGCTTTTACCAAACATGAAACGATTCCAGACATTTATAAGCTCGACAATGAATTAATCACGTATAATCAATAAAGTTACCATTAACTGACTGAATATGGTACACAAGCCATCACAATAACTCTTATATGGTATAGAAACATGGGGATATTAGCAATCAGCTTTCAGCCTTTCTGAATAGAAGGCACACCACTGCAACAAAGCCAGTACAATTAACTCCTAAGATGGAAATTGATGTTTTGAAGAGCATCTGAATCCCTGGTCAACGCATCAGTGATATTCATAGATCAGAGTAATAATAGTCATCAGCATAATCTATGGCATTCTCACCTCAACCCCCAGATACGATGAATCAAATGAAATTCAATACATCGGTTATGTTAATACTTCAGATGGAATAAGTGGGTGTTTGTAATTCAAAGGGTAAAAGCCGTGTAAGACACCTGCCACCTACCCAGCATTCCACCAGCCACCAGGATGTCGAAAAGGGTTTCAGCATAGCGGCGGTAGTCAAGCTTGGCACCCGACGCATCGAGAAACTTTGCGACAGCTTCCAGATCAGTGCCAGTTTGGTTCAGACCTTGTATGATGCTGTCCTGAAACTGGCAAGGGTCAAATCTCTCCTTTTCATCTTTTGAAACACACAAACACAATGCATATGAATTACATATGAAACAAAATCTGCAATGAAACCACACTTTAAACCTGCATCATGGAATCATGGAAGATAACTGGTTGCAATAGTGGTTCTTAGTTTATTTTTCTTTAAAGGTTCTCACCTCTTTTTCGGGTTTTAAAACGCTGGCCTGTAAGCGTTGGCTTCTGCTGCTTTTGATTACTCATAAAAGACACTCTGGAGAACAGAAAGGAAAATCAATCACAGCGGTGACATAACTGCAACTCAATAACGAAATGTTAAAGCGACACAGAACACGGTAAGAGCAAAATAAAGAAGTAAATAAAGATTATGTACAAACTTGTTCTCATTGGCTGGATCAAAGGGGGTCGATGCATTTATTTTATGACGCGTATATTACACAATCGTAGAATTATGAAATTATATGGGCAGGGAGAGAGATAGAGATAGAGATTAACAGGGCTAGATCGGTGTTCACTGCGTAGTACCGATGTTATACATATACATTTTGCTACTGAATGTTGATTTGACGGATACTTATAGTAGTATTAACAGTATTAATATCATAGTTCTCAAACGCACAAGGCCATTCGTAACGTCTGACTTCGCTGATTAACGATTCTGCCTTAGCTCCAGATTTCGTTATTTTTTTGACACGATGGTCAGACGTAAGAAAACGAAGGCTTCGATATCACCGTTGCAGATAGATAATAAACCAAAAACTCACAGAAATCTTCTTGGTTGTGCAAAATCGGTCCGTGAAACAAAAAACTCACAACACTGAGATCAATGCCAGGAAGATGCGCATGCGCATTAACGCCGAATCTTTATGGACTGCTGGATTTATGGGGGGAGAACTTCGTTTCCATTATTTAAAAAAATGGTGCTAGAGAAGCCCAAGTAAAGTGACCATAATGTCTTTTAAAATATTCTCTTTTTGAATCGTAATATGGTTAAACATATTGTCGGCGCGTTGCGTAAGATGGAACATAATACGAAGAAAATCCGTGGCTCCCCTCCGCACTTGTCATATTCTTTAGTTAGTTTAAACTCTAAACAAACTGGAAATGTTACTATAGTTTAAATCTATGATTCCACAATATGAATAGTCTTCCAACACTTTCTCAAATAAAAAAAAACAGAGTTACAGTGCAACTACCTCTAGTTTAACAATGTATGAGCAAGTCGATGCTATGTACCATCGAGACACAGGAGGGGGATATTGTGCTATTGGGCAAATACTATCTGTACAACACGACGAGAAACTTTGCTTTATAGCTTACTTCTAAACCCTCAACTTGCGTTATCTTTCTAGGCTATGGTTTTCTGATTTGCAGAGCATGTGCGTGGTTGGAATATCAACACGTTGTATCACACTCAATGGTCTATTCTGGACAAGGTTTCCACAATACGAAAGTTTTAAATTTGGAAAAAAGTACCCTTTTCTTTGGTAGACTTAAAAAAAACCGATTCGTCGGACAACACGTGAAGGCATCACAACCCCACCTCCCCCGCGCCGGAGGTGATTAGGGGACGCTGGACGATCCCAAACGCCGCTCCAGCCACTCCCTACGCCCAGCGGACCCTGCATTCAAGTCCATCCTGAGCTCCATTCATCGTGCTGAACTCCGGATGAGAGCCACGTTCGCCCTCATTCAGCACCAGAGCAGACGGGAAGGGCTTCAGGAGCTGCTCCACAACTGGGGAACCGCAGCCGGGATCCGACTTTTGCCTGCACATTGGATTTAAGGCGAAAGGGAGCAACTTTTCTGTAAAGATAAAGAGGCAAGTTTGGCATCTTTGACGCTCAATTCGGGGGCTGAACGCACAACTTTGAGTCCTTTGTTGTCTCCTCCAGCCTACTGCGCTCGCTGTAACTTTTCCCAAAAGTTAACTTTTCATAGTCTGCAGACCATTTGCTGCTCTCATTCACCCCTTGTCCTCAGAAGAGGGGGGCTGGGGTTCTTTTCTGATTTTCTCCCCCTTTTCTTTGCGGACCGGTGAATGTTTGCGTGGGAATAAAATGAGATTGAGAGTTTGACTGAAGTCAGACGGTGTTTCAAGCCGAACCGAGGCTCATTTGGCACCATTACCACACAAGCGGTCCCTAATTGCGCACATCTGCTGGTTTAAGTTGAGCACGGTTCTGATTGCTGCCTCCAGGGCGCAGGACGGGGGCAGATGTGTCAATCCTCTATCACTGTTTAGTCTCTTCAGGTGGCAGCTGGTTTTAGATCTGGCCTTCACGTCTGCTGTCGTCACACAGCTGAACATTAAATGCAGATCTCGATTTAGAGGCTTTTTATACAGGTAAAACGAAAAGAAATACAAAAACCTGCACGCTCATTTGATTAAAATGGCATTAAGTCATCTGTGTTTGTCCTGTCTGTGGCATGGATGAAGAAAGACATCAGTGTCTCCTATTGAGTGGATAAAACTGACTGAAGGTCCACTTATATTATTTGGCTCCAGGTTTTTAAGGAGATCTCGGTTCTGCCGCATGGAATAAATTATTGCTCAGCATGAGCTGCATGAATCAAACTATTCACCTCGGTGAGGAAAAACATCACAAAGTTGCTGGGGTTGACCTGCTTTTTCTCTCTGCTGGGATTCCCTGAGGGATCCAGCTTGAAACTAATCAAATCAAACAAGTCAAGGAAAACATTGGGAGAGGAAGCGTGGGGAATAAACTACCCCGCATTACATGATTACACACCTTTGTTCTTTTAGATAAAAATACCCTAAATTATTGACTGAATCATCGCAGTGGAAGTCTTACCAACTAAGATTCTCATTATATTTTCTTGCTCTTTGGCGTTCGATGCCGATGTACTTGACTTTACTTTGGAATGCTTCAACTCTTAATTCCATTTGTGAACTTGAAAATCCCAAGTGGATCAGCTAAACCCTTTAAAAAAAAAGGGGGGGGGGGGGGGGGAGAGAATTTTTGACTTTCTCTTTGCGGTTTTCCTCAAATATGTGCCACCACTGTTGGCCAGAGTCTCAGTTGGGAAACCAGATGGGAACTTTTATTACCCGGACTGATCAAACAATGATGTAAGCCGTGAAAAGTCCACAGCAAATGTGTGCGGAGTTGTTTGCTGTGTGTGTGTTATATACAATGTAAAAACATATTTTGGCCTCTATATCCCAGAAATGCTTGTTGACATTGATTTGCTGGATATAGCCGAGTCACATGGCATAAGCCTGTAGACTGAACCATGTTCTCCTTGTTTATTCATGTATTTGCATTTTTAAAAATACATGATTCCAACCTTTTCCAACTTCCTGAAACTTCTCTGAAGTGAAACGTACAGGGCTGATACACCTGATCCAGCGCCACTCGAAAGCCTTTAGAAATATCAATCCCACCGTTTCTTACATGTTCAAATAACTGGTGCAGATATAGAGGTGTAGTTTAATATTCAGCAGCACTACACACATATTTTACTAGTAGTTGAAGGCGCCTTTCTATTTTTCTCAAAGCAAAACCTTCAGTTGCGTCCTTGGAGCACAGTTTTAAACATGTGCATGTTGAGTGGAGATGGTGAGATTAGAAACTGTTTTTAAAAATGTGCCAAAAGCTTCTTGTTGAATGACATGCTATGGTCTAATGTGGTGTGTCTGGAGGACCAAAGTCCCCCAGCCAGCGCCATGGTGATGAATAGTGTCTGCCTGTGCCGCTTAGTGTAGTGAGGCGTGTGCCTTGTGTCAACCCTGCGTCAATAGAGATAGCCGGTGCACAGATGTACGGCTATCCCCTGGCTGGCCCACGAAAAGATTAGGCAGGCCCTGTTTGCTGGACAGTCACGAGAAGCCAGACTTGAGATACAGCGCCCCTGACTGTGCATCAACGGCACGCCTCATTAAGTTGTTTTGTTGATGTTGCTGGAGAATTCGAACTGTTGAAGTTCACCGTCTGCCACATTCTCCCGTTGTTTAGCGCTACAGCAATACGGTGGCAGATTTGCAGGCGGCTCATTTTTATAATACAGCTGCCGTTTCCGTTTGCTGAGGAGGACGAAAATCCAACCATGTGTTTGACCGCCTGTTGCGTTGACGATGCTGAAACTGCAAATCCACAGCAGTCTGGCTAGCATTTACAAGAGTTTATAGTTTAATGCAGTGAATAACTTAACCAGGGTGAGTTCTCCTCTGGGATTAATTTGATTGCTAGTCAAACCCAGATATATTGGTATCCGTATGGCCTGTATTAATTATACAGTGTATACAGCGCGCTCCATTCTTGCTCTGTTGACAACCTCCAACTGTCGCACCCCAGCAAAAGTCTGGCTGCTGTCAACGGCATCGTGAGCAAGCAGATAGTGTCACATCCCGACTGAATCAGCATCCAGTGTGCATTTGCTTGCCGGGTGTGTCCTCATCAATGCACCACATGTTCAAAATAGCTGAAACAGGAAATTAAGTTAGATGGCCCGATGTACTCGGTAAATTGGGCTCGGAAGGAAATATTGTAATATTAGCCTGCAGAAGGAAAGCACTGCCGTGCCCCCTTTGTACCGCACTATTTTTATTTCTTCAAAATTTTATTGTGGCCTTGAAAGCAAAGTGCTGTGAGACACCAAATGAATAACATTCCTGAAAGAAGAGGCCTTATTTGTATTGCCGCAGTCTGAGGGCATGAAGCTCCTGGACAGATGGGGCAGTAGTCAGCAGATGTGCTGGGATGATGAAAAAGAAAATGGTGCTTTAGTTTTTTCGTTCTACACGCTTTAAAGCCAATATTTGACGTGATAATTAAACAGTTGAATTATTCATGGCGGTTTTTGTATACCTACTGGATTTATTATTGCGTAGCATTATTGTATTGTCAGCCTCATTTTTCACTCGTCTACCCATATTGACATTTCCCTGCTGTGTGCAGGGAAGCTGCATAACAATAAAGCCAATGTTTGTTTGGTTTACACGTAGACCCGATGAGTGTCACGAAACTTCCATTTGACTCACAAATCATGTTTTAGTGCATAGACAAAGTGAAATTTCAAGCCTTTAAGGGCAAGTTGCTTATTTCAGTCGCCTTTTTATAGCGGCCTCCCAGGTTTGGGCATGTAATGGAGACCTTAATCGCCATCATTTCCAAAAGCCGGTCCATTATGCTGCTTACCCGTCCTGTGGGGATGCGGGCTTGATCTTGGTGGTGGTGGTGGGGTTTAAAGACTTTTATGCTGCATAATAGATTTTATTATCATCTGTTTGCACATAGCCATGCCTCTGTGTTCTCAAACAACAGCTCCCAAGGTAGAATGACGCCAATCAGCTATTACACAATGCCTCGTTTGCCTTCTGGCAGATTTCATTGTAGATTCTGAGCTCGTCTTAAAAGTTGCACCTTTTTTGACCATTCTATAACCTATAGTTTTAACCCCTTTGTTAATAATGTGCACGCAACTATTGTGGCTCAACCTTTATATGAAATATCAACAGGACCAGTCATAAATGCTCATGCCTCTTGGTTTTAAGATCTCATCCTTCTAAAGGAACATTAAGCAAGCCTAAACTTTCTAAATAATATATATTTTTACTACTGTTTTATACATGTTTTTTCATGGCTTGCTCATCCCAGGAAACTAGGTCAGCATCGAATGTGGGAGTGAAGGCTGACCTTGTTGTGTTTTACTGAAATCTCTTGTCCATCACAGAGAGGTTAAACGATAAAATCTTTCAGTTTTGATATGAATTTTCCCTGTAAACAGCTGTGACGTAAAACACTAATCTGTCTGAATTATTGCACAAACTGCAATTGGAAATGAATGTTGGGACTTCTTCCGTATGTCTTGTCTAATCTAGCAGTGACACTCTAATACCCTTTTCTTGGCATTCTGGGTGTGCTGCGTAATTGGAGGCGGGTATTAACCAGTAGCAGGTATTGAGTTGAGTTTGATAGCTGGTGCTAGATAACACTGAATAACAAGGAAGGCCTAGAAATAAATGGGTAATCCCCCTTAAAGCACAACATTGTTCTTGCTAGTTCAGAGTACTTTTGCTAGACATATATGATGTGTAAATCACTCTGGTCTCCTGTCCAATGTGCCCATTGCATTTTTCCATTTTAGGTAACACACATCCACGTGAGCTGGTGACCACAACTTTTTGCTGCACCTTAAACCGTGAGGTTGAGATTTAAGATTAATAAAGGCTAAAGCATTGGGATCATGCTATGGTTACCTTCTAAACATGCAATAAAGGGATTTAATCAATCTCATGCATCTGAGAGATTGATGAGGCTGAATGTTTTTAATCCATTTTGCGATGGAGTAATTTGGAAAACATTCATATCGGGGTCATTCTGATTCAGACTGATAAACGGCTCTGAAATTGTAATAATTGCACGAGTTTTGTTTTGTCGGCTGTGGGTCCACATTGAAGCATATTAGAAGCAAAGAAGATTATCCCCCACATATTAATCAAAGCCTGTCAGGTTTTCTACCATTCTTGCTCTTTGGATCCAGCTCAGCATTTAACAGCAGGAAGCAACTATTATTAATGGGATTGTGTCAGTGGCTGCCTAGAAGCCATCTCTAAATCTGGGGTAGTGGGTTATCAGCAAAGGAGCTAAGGGCATCCAGCACCCAGGCAGCAGACACATGCAATATGTCGCCAGCCTGAGCAAGGCAAGCTCTCCGGCATTGTGGACACACTGTGTTCGCTCTGGGGTCACAGTCTTCAACATCTGTTTCCACCAAGGATGCAGTTAGTTTCCAGGGGCTGGTAACTACTGTGTTGCAGTTGGATTAACAAATATTGATCCTGCTAGGCTAATGCATGCATTCTCTAATGCTCTTGGAGGCCATTCTTCACTATAGGTCATTAATTGTGAATGTGATTGGATTTGTTTAGTGCCCTCTAGATGTTAGATTAGGTCACTTTTATTTATAAACTCCAGAATCCCCATTCGCCCCAGTGGGTCTTAATACTTGGGCAGCAAATTACTCTCCCACAGATGTGTCACATGGTAGAACAATTAATGCACGGTACTTCAGGAACCTCTTTAATTGGAGCATCTTTGAGGATAGAAAAAGCCTTGGCCTGCTGTAGCAAGGAACAGCATCATGAGCCTCTGGTTAAGCTAACATATGGTCTGAGATCTCTAAGGATTTGAGGTTTTAGGGTAGCTGGAGGATCAGCAACCTTAGTATATATTTAAAAATAACAAACTTATTTGATGCAAATGCAGCTGGTGGATGTGAATCCCCACTTGGAATATTTTGGGTTACCTTCATTAATTTCTTGTAAATCTGGACCGCTTGTTAAAAAGTTGTGTTCCTGCTCTGCTAATTCCTCTGAAATCAAGCTGCTCATATGTTGCTTTAATTGCACAGTCCCCTTTTGAAAAGATTTTTCTTATCCTGAACATTAGATGAAAGAAGTTGTCCTAAAAAAACAAACCAAAACAGGAAGACTTTTTTCCGTGGCCAACACTGTGCCCTGCAGGATAAGACATCCAGGGAAAGAAACTTCAGAAGGTGGAAGGGTAGATTTTTTCCAGAATTTACCTTTTAAGGAATACATCTTCACTCTTTTGGAGCTAGTAGGGAACGTGTCAAGCCAGCTTGTTTTCTCACCCTCCCAGCCCTATTGTTTCATCAACCTGTCAAACTGTTCTCGTTATGCATGTTTGTTAGCCCCTTGCTATATCCAAAATTTACAGCTAGTTTCAACTGTCTCTGCCTCTTCTGCAAAAGCAAAACGAATCGGTACTAAAAAGCAATGAACCTTAGACGCGTTCATGACCTCATCTGTCTTTTGCTACAGCAGACATGGGTTTTTAGAGTTACAAAGCCCTGTGTCAAGCCTGTGAATGTACCCTAGGCCCCCCTTTCAGCCACAGCCCTATAGCTTTGGGATTATTGTCCCAAAGGAGATACTAGGCAACACTGATTAAAAACTGCCATCAGCAGCACTGTCTTTGTTACGCTCCACTCCAGCACAGATTCCAGCCGTAAATATTATTTTGTTGCAACAACCAAACGGAGCAGGATGGAGCAAAGCTACAAAGCAGCTGAGTGTTTGAGGGGAACGTCCTTTGAAGCTCCGAGGAAGCTCTGAAATGGGAGAATCCAGCTGTGCACCCGGGGGTGAAGGTCAAAGTTCTCTAGTTATGTAACTGCCTACGGGATATTCTCACTTATAGAGGAGAACAAGATTATCCAATTCAGAGTCCCCACTCCTCATTCGGAGTGGAAGCACTGCTGTAGACTGTGAACACGTCCATCCAGTAACACGTAGAGAATCTGATTTATTATAAAGGGAAAACTGTCTTCACAGTTCAATTACTTATAAAAGTTTAAAACATTTATAATGTTTATATCGATATAGTTTACACAATTCTCTGGCTCACTGTTAGTTTTGTTGCAGGCTTTTAAAGTCGCATCATTTGGTGCAGGACAAGAACAAAATGGTAGAACATTGTTACGGATGCAGTTTTATTGTGTTTTTGATATATTTTTTCCATCTGCGTCTCTGCAGGGGGGACACCACAGCCACAATGGAGGTGAAGACGTCACTTCTAGACAACATGATTGGGGTCGGCGACATGGTCCTTCTCGAACCCATGACTGAAGAGTCATTCCTGGAGAACTTGAGGAATCGCTTTGACCACAATGAGATCTATGTAAGTAGTCAGGCAACACTGTAGCAGCAAATAACCAAAATAAAGTAGTATTTTATGGATTTGGTGTGTGTGTGTGTGTGTGTGTGTGTGTGTGTGTGTGTGTGTGTGTGTGTGTGTGTGTGTGGTGTGTGTGTGTGTGTGTGTGTGTGTGTGTGTGTGTGTGTTTACCCCCACCTCTGAGACCTCCAACGCTGGTTGCAAAATGGAAACATCCAGATGCATCTCGTGACAGTATTGTTCCTGTTTCCCTTCACTATATTTTTCTTGCTACATAGGCAGCTCAGATACAGAGACCACACTAACCAGAAAATCAGTAAATCGCATCACCAAGGAATGTCAATAATTCCTTTTAAATGGTGCATGAAAACCAAAATGTGGGGACAAGAAGGCTCTGGTGGGCTGGTTGCCCATTACTCTAGCATTTGAAGAGAGGTGGTTTTGAAGTGTCATACTTGTATCTGACAGCTCCCTCTGGGAATGAATGCAAATGAAAATGAATGCTCTGCAGCACTGCCATTTTCTGCTTTTCTTGTCAGCTGTTTCTGAAATGGGCCTGACGTATTCAGCTTCTCTGTGGTTATTGGAGGCTCCCCAGGTTAAAAGCTCATGGGATGATGTCACCTACATAAGCAACAGTTACATGTATAGTTTGGTCAAAACGTTGGCAAAGTCCTAATGTTTGTCATCCCTTAAGCAGAAAAGTATTTTGTTCCTGCTTTTAATGGCACTATAAAGTGAAATACCCATTTCATGGAAAGGTAAACGGTTTGGATTTTATAATGGAGCAGTTTTTATGGTCTGAGCTGCTCCTCAAGAGTGACGCTAGGCCAAATGTGCCAAAGCTTATGCTTGTACATTAAAATACTTATCCATTACATCTCTGCTGCTTAGTTCCTTTATTTGGGTGTTTAGCCCTCTCAAGGCATCATTCATTTCAAAATGGTCCCAGAACAAACTATCATTTCCCAGTAGGAGAAACTGGCCTATCCAATACAACAATCACTCTCCAATCTGCTTCTTCTGCTGCCCAGTTATTTTATTTTATTTGGATCATTTTTCATTGTAATTGCATATTAGCCGACACTCTGTTTTTACTTTGTAGAAGACACGACTTTCCAGTAGAGCAGAACATCATGTCCAGATGTTTTCAGCAGCAGCTGATCTGCACCTGCAGTAGCTTCCATCCCGTGGATGTATAACGAGTAGATGCAAACATCTGGAAGTCTCACCCAAACAGGAAATACGGCCCTGTATAGACGTCCCACTTTCATAAAAGAACGTAAATCAAGTGACAGAAATCTTAATCTGCCCTTTAATTTCCATGAAGTGTAAAACTATGGCCAGTGATGGGGGAGGGGGAGGAACACTTGTGTGTCTGTAGTTTTCTAGCACGTGGAGTTCTGCTCGTGGTGGAGTTAATGCTAACATGCAGGACAGCATTTGTACATGTGCATTAGCGAGGTTAAAGGTCAAAGCTGCTTACGTTATTGATCTGTGTTGATGGGTACATAGGAGTTTACTAAAGTCCAGGCCAATGATGCATTCAAAGAAAAATTAGGAGTAGAGCCATGTGGTATTTAGACCAGGCAGTGTGAATAAAAATGAATAGAAAAATAAGACCTGATTTTACAGCATAACCTGCAATGAAGAGCTTTTCCTCCTTTTGTCTCCTATACAAGTCGTATCAAGGTTGACGTTGATGAATAAAATATATTTGCAAGCTTTGCCTGTCGTCTCCAGGGCCCGCTGGTTCTGTGAGTTCAGAGAGCCGCTCAGCGACATGTGATCTCTGTTTACATTGTGAGCACTCTTTCTGTTTGTGCCCGATGTGCGCACTTGAAAAAAGTCTTGTTTTGCCCATGGTGGGCTGTTGAATGAGCAACTGTAGGAGGCTGAGGTGTTGCCACGGGGAAGGCCGCGCTCCGCTCTTGTCAGAGTGCGTTACGCAACAGCCATTACTGTGGATGAGAGAAAAATGTTTCGGATTGATGTTTGGAAGTGTGAGGTTTTGTTTTGAACGTAGGAGGAGGATGGTGATGATGAAGACTGGTTACATTTGCTTTCAGAAAGGAAATGTTTTGTAGAGTACTTGAATAAATGTTAAACTTGAATAAAGGTTATTTGATGCAATTTGAGCTTTTGAACATTTTACTGACACATTAATTGATTTATTTCTATCTTTTTATTTCAACCCCCCCATACTGCATATGTTGGGTCTAGTTGGATGCAGTCAGTCGACGCTGTCATGTTTTAAACTTGGTTGAAGTTCAAAACCTTTGCAGCTGGATTTTTAAGTGGTAATACGTTGGCCTGCAGCCACACCAGCATGAATACTTTCACACATGGCCTGTCTGCTTTTTTGTTCAGTCTGCGTTGACTGCTACCCACAGATTTCTTAAAGCTATCCATATTTTTCCCCTTTTTCTTTAGTTATTTCAGCAGTGTGTAAGGAATAGCCAACTGAGAATCGTAGACAGCAGAAACGATGCTTCTACGCCGTCAACATCCCAGTGGATGGCTGTGTTGTTAATAGCTCCTGTCAGCCTATGCAGCACTTTGTGAAAATATATGGAATTGTGGGTAAAATGCTTTTATCTCCCTTTAGACATACATTGGCAGTGTGGTGATCTCCATGAACCCATACAAGTCCCTGCCCATCTACACGCCAGACAAAGTGGAGGAGTATCGCAACAGGAACTTCTATGAGCTCAGTCCACACATGTAAGTTCACCTCCCACATCCTCTTCAAATGCACCTAGTATTTATGTGAATTATATGTTTTTGTCCGTGCTTACTTTGTCTTGCTTGGGATTTATGTCGAAGTTTCAATTATGTTAAAGGTCCCGCGACGCATCGCACATCATTATAAGGCCCGTCAATTTGTAGCCACCCATTGAGATGGGTTGTTTTGGGGTTGCTTCAGAAGGATATTAACGTACGAGTGTTTCTGAAGCTTCTATCAGCCATTTAGCGTTTTGGCACGCCATCTGTCTACTGGCAGCACTAAGTCAGCATTACTTATGCTGCCAAGACAAAACAAAGCCCAGCAATCGTCAATTAGCCTGCTGTGTCTCCAGGCTGCGACACAACCTCTCCGGGCGACAGATTGAGAGCGAGCAAGAGCTTTTGTACTGGAGGAGACATCACTTGCTGCAGACAAAGAAAGTTGCCTGGCTTTACTTTATAGCCTCTTGCAGAACCAACATGACACAGTTTCAGATTCCTTTTTTCTTACATTATTGTTTCTGTCTGATCTTGCTTTACACAGACACCGCCAGGACAGCCAACACACACTAAATATACAGAACTATTTGTATAGTCTTAACAAAAAGTACTACCCCAGCCGGAGGGACTAAAATATGATTGCAAACTGTTGTCATGGAGGAAAGGGATTGGAATGCCTTGGCTATGATATTTTACCTTGACCAGAGAACAGTTTAATCGAGTACAAAGACGAAACATGTCTGCAAACTGCAAACTTTTTTTTATAAGTGATTTGGTTTAGAAACACGGGCACACAGAAAAAACTCCACCTTATTCTGAACTGTCTGGCTGCGGCTCGATGACTTTGTTCTTTGACCATAAAGAGAAATCCTCCATTGGATAAAATGTGCATCCTATAAACAGGTTAAAATCACCTTACTCATTAGTCTTCAGATAAATGAGATTAAGCCCCTTTTCCAATGGCGGGCTCTTGTACAAGACCTAAAATGCCGTTCAAAAGACAGAATGTTTCAACATGCCATATAAATTGATCTTAATCCTCCTATCAGACCATCTGGTTCAAGCTTTGTGGTTTAACATCGATCGTCCTCGCGTGCGCTTAACCCTAATTCGTGTCAAATGCGTGCGTGTAGAAATTCTTCTTTTCGTGATGACAAAATCAACAAAAGTGACTGCAAGATGTAAAAGTGAGCGAGGACTGCAGTCAGTGACTAAAGAATACAACTGGGATCCAAACTAAGTTTTTAATGATGTGACTTTGATCCAACTAAACAGAAATGATAACGATGTAGTTTATTTTTTTTAATATTTAGCTGTTTTGTGATTGTGATTTGGGCATACTTAAAGCTATAATGACCAGTGCTATTACTGTTCACTGATTCTATTTACCATAATGAGAGTTCCTTCAGGTCCCCTAGTCTGTTTTAAAGGACAACAGAGACTGGGCTAAAAAATAAAGGGGGAAAAAGCATTTTGCTTAGCATGCAAATTAAATCAGTTCTGGATTAGATCCCTGAGGGACTACATGGTCGAGTCACAGATAGAGGAAAATAAAATGGTGCGATGGTTTTACGACAAAACCAGTTTGATACTTGGTCTTAAAAGCCATCCACTGTTCAAAAAGGTAAAAGAATCATCATTGATTTGAGACCCTCGGTGAGAATATGAACCCATCTTCTTCAGTTATTTGTTTTGAGATTAGCCCAGGAAACATTAACATTTAACAAAGCAGGAATCTGTAACCAATCAATCCTGCAGTAAACAAGACAGAGGCAGTAAAAACACAACACTGGAGGCACATTAAAATCCCCTTGAGAGAGGGCTTTTGGGAGGGATTTGAAAAATGTTTCAATTTATAAAATAGATTTAAAAAAGCTGAGGCCTGATGGATGTGCATATATGAATATTACAAGAACCTCAAAGTGATGTTTAAAAACCATTTGTGTGCGTGTTCTCCATGACATTTGTTGTGCATGACTAGCTTTCTGAATGATGGGCTTGACAACCGCACCGACCAGAGAGGATCAGTGTTGGCTTTAATTAAGGTCACCACAGGGGGTCTCGCGGAATCGTGTATTTCCTGTCTTATCCTCATCACTTTAAAATCAGCAGCTCAGGACAGGTTGGATCCGTCAAAGCCAAAGTTGTTCACTGTGGTGTTTGGTCTTGTGGTACTAGGTTGTTGGGTTGTGTGTCTTAAATCCCTCTATACTTGTGGGAATCAATGATCCCTACGTGAGCAGGGGTATCCACACTTAATAATGGCCCGCACTTTGCTATTGGTGCCGGCAGACAGATACCCTAAATTATATCAGTAATATTGACCAGTAGTTTCAATAGAGTGGGAGTCATGATCTATTTCAATCATACTAACCACTTTGGAATAAACTCAAATCGATTTAATAAACTGAAACTGCAACAAAAGCCAACTTAACAGCGGAAACACAGACTGCAAATCGGAAAATTTTAGAAAAGTAACAGACTCTACAGCACTCAGATATTTTACATAACAATTAGCAAGCAACACAAGCGCCATCAGAACCCCGCCCCCCCCCCACACACACACACACACGCGCACACACACACACACACACACACACCACACACACACACACACCACACACACACACACACACACACACACACAGGCTGAATAACACTTCAGTGGCGTTTGCAGGCACCATCTGGAAGTCGCGTTTTAAATATTATTGTTCCTCGTGATGTCGAGTTTCAGCCTTGCAAGTGCAGAATCAACAGTACCGATACTGTATTGTGCACATTGTGCACAGTGACAAAGTCCAGGATGACTTAACTGTGTGAAAGTTTCTTAAAAACAAGTCACAGTCTCTCCCTACTTCACCATAATTATCTCGCTGGCTCTTCAGTGTGATCAGTGAGATGGAACACTCTGGTCCTTAAATTAAAATAGTTAAAAAAAAAAGGTTTCATAACCACAGTTAGTGGAATAGAAAAATAAAAGTGGTATCTGTAAGTTCCAGCTTTTTTTTTCTATGGGAAGAAATTATATATTTTTTTTAATCTCATTTAAATATAAATATCCAGCTAAAGAGCAGTCTGTTGCTCACTCGACCAATTTAGGGACCTGCGCTCTATCCAGATGAGGCTCCTCATAATTAACTGGCAGGTGACACACACACACACACACACACACACAGTTGCAGCATTAGGCAACTAATCACTGGCCCTTCTCCATGCAGTGCAGCATTACAGATGGCCTGGAGTCATCTTTTGTGTGTCCCTTGCAACTCAAGCCAGGCACAGATTTTGTGTGTGTATGCATGTGTGTGTGGATACTGTCTCTGGGGCAGGATTGTATTTCTCCACTGTTTAATGAGGTATTGAGACCCCCGATGCTCTCAGCGCTCGATACCTCGTGCTACTACAGAGCTTTGGTTACAGGGGGCAGCATGACTGTCTAATGGAGCACGGAGGCCTCACACAATGTGGATGCCGGGGGTCCTCAGCTGCTATGATGGCGGGAGTCTGGACCCTGCCGCAGTATAGAGATTGACATTTAGATGTGACTAATTGCATACCTTAAAAGTACCTTTCGCATACTTAACATTTCATACTTATTTGTTATGAAACATGTAGGATAATTACACAATTTATTTAAAGAAAAGAAGCTCTTGATAACGTATCAAAATTGCACAATTTAACCTTAGGATCACGAAGCAGAGGCAGTACAGTTTTTTTTTTCCTGATGTACAGTTGTGTCGTGCTGAATATCACTTTACTGGTGGGAGGAAGCTCTCTGCGCCTCTCTGGTGAGCAAAAATACTGTGTTCTGTCCATCTCATCCTACGTCGGGTGTAAGTACTGTTGAACCATGATCTTTTCAACAAGTTATTAAATGGGGAAATATGGAGAAAATGCATATAAACCCTTGATGGAAAGCCCTTTCTGTACCCTGTGCATGGGCATACACTTAAAATGAGTTCTCATTATATAGTAAATTGAAACTGAAGTCTGAAAGGAATTATTGATGAAGCCCTATGGACCCTACCCTGCCCTGTTTGCCCTTCCCTTCTTTGTAATCGAAAAGGTGTTGTAAATATCCTTTAAGGTTCAGAAATTACAGCCACTGATAATGGCAATGACAGTCAGACTTTGCCACGTGCACAGTTGTATAACAAGACCTTCACAAGCGGCAGCATAGAACCTGTATGTAGGTAGATTTAAGTGGGCACTTATTGAAGTGGCATTTTGACTCAGGTGGGCTGAATACGCCCTCACAAGCATGTGCGTTGGCGTGATGAGAGCACGGTGGACCTGGAGAAACACAATTGGGAAACAGTAGTTACGTGTTCCTTTTTTCCACCCACCACCTCGGCACAGGAGAGAAATGCAAGTGTATCCAACTGGATAATGCAGCCATTTGCTTTCATTTGCTGCATGAATTTAAGATATAGAAGACATAGTCCCCTACAATATTGGAGAGAAAATTGGGCTCTCCAGAGCGTATACTCTGTCCCATTAAGAGCAAAGTGTAATTTTCAGTGCCCTTTTTCCCTAGTTATAAATGACTGGGAAAAAACTGGGAGATTTATTGTATGTAACAATAATAATAAATCATTACAGAGGCCTATCTCAAAATCAGAAATTTTTATATGTTATTTTTCCTTTTATGGTAACAGCTGCTGTCTGTGGAAGAGGTTTGGAAGCCCTTTGGTAATCATTAATAGACTGAGGTTATGATTTTCTTTATGTTTGTTTTTCAAAGATAATGCATCTATCTGCTCTTAGTTAACGTAATGCTGGTTAAACATTGCCCGCTCCGCTGTCATTTATTGCTTTTGTGTGCTTGAGATTTTATTTTATAGTCCTTCCTTTGTCTGTGATCTGCAGTAAACATTCTATTCAGACTGAGAACAATTGGCTTCAACCCTTTTAATGTGGGTGCAGCTCTCACAAGAGCAGGAAAGAGTCATGTAAAATAAAGGCAAACAGACAAGAGCAGACCGGCCGTACAGAACGCTGGTCCTCCATGCAATCTTATACCTTTTTATATTAATTCTGTAATTATTTCCTGCTCAAAAAGACAAACGTTTAATTATGTTGGGCATATTTTTGCATAATCTTGCTCTAACAATGCAGCTATGCAACGCAGAATGTCAATGAGGACAGCGCCGCTCTCATTTGGTGAAGATCCAGGTCTACGGCCTGATGAGGGTGCATGTAGTTGTCAGATGGAATAAAACGAGCAGTCAAACAGCAAAAATGGAATAAGAACCGATTTGTGTGGTTTCAGGGTTCATCTGCGTGGTGGTGTATTTTGCAGTCATCGTGTCGGCACCGACGAAACACTTAGATATTCTTTGCCAAAACTCTGCCAGTTTTTTTTTTTTTGGTTTTTAGCTCATTTTTTTTATTGCTTTTTCATGCTGCATCTGCTATAAAAGTGTTTAGGTTCTGGAGAAGGAAACTCTTGACAACTTAATTTCCCTGAACCAACGACCTCTTTCACTGGCCTCCTTCATTTCCTGGTGTGTTAGCCACCACTATGGTGCTGAAGTGGAACCAATACGACACTGTCGGTTAGACCGACAATGATTCTGTCTGTTTTCTGAATGGGCTCACTGGGTCATGTGTTAACCCCGAGGCATTGTTTCAAGACATTCTGAGTGATCTAGTACTAAAGTCAGATGGCAGTTTATTTCTATGCTGGGTTTTGTGCCCTTTTTTTTTAACGGTTCAGCATTTTTTAGATGAATGAATAATTCAAGAAATATTATGGTCAAAATGTGTGTGGCAGTACTCAAAGCTTCTAAAATGACCAGAAATATCACCAAAATTGAAGTCTGACATGTAAAGAGATGGTGGTTCTCTGACAGTACCACTGCTTTGAGGGATATAAAAATACAGCCTTCTTTCCATCATCCTTTCTGTGGCTGTCTACATGTGGTCGTGTATTTTCCCCCCCTTTCAGCATGTTTTTCCATTTATCTTACAGCCAGAGGCCTTTTCACCAGTCATCATTGTATGAAATTACATTTTAACACCTCTTAATAGAGAATCTTTTGAATATCTAGTCTAATATGCTGATCCATACAAATTCCCTGAAGAGCTTTCCAATGAAAATTGCTAAGAAGAGATTTTATCAACTTACTTGGCTTTTTCAGAGACCCGACCAATGAGTTGCACCGTGGTTTCCCCAGCTGTGGAACACTAAATTGCTATGGAGAAAAGCAAATTAAAGCCCAGGAACCCCCTCAAACTTTGCAAGGGCAGACAGAAATCGGGCAAACCTGTAGTAAGTGTTAAATAAATTAGAGATCTGTGTCAACAACACTTCACCCTGAGCTTTTAATTCAAATAGTTTGGGGTGTTCTTTACTGCACTTTGAAACTTCCATAGCATACCTGCTCTTTCTTTTGGCTGTTTTGGAGGTGTTGTGGCCATGTCTGCATGTCCTGTCCCAGCAGAATGTGTAACATAAATACAGTTGTGCTAATCGGATGGAGCTGAGTTGGACCGTACAGTAGCCACCCACGCGTCCACCTGCTCTTACTGTAACAGGAAAAAGTTGCTTCCTTGGCCAGCTCTTCCGTCAGATCCAGGCGGATTTCCTCATCACGCTGAGATCAGAGACAACCCCCCCCCCCCCCCCCCCCACAACAATAGCACCAAAGTATTAAGAGGGAATACTGAACAGTATCAGTTTGTAGTCAGGGAAAATGAAAAAAACCCAACGTGAACAACAGGTCAACAGCACGTCCTGTCTGGTGTTGCACTAGAAATGTCTGCTGAGGTCACACATCGCAGAGCCTTCTTCCCCTTCCTTGCCAAGTTTGCTAATAAAAAGAACTGACTCGACTCTTTTCTAGCGCTTACCTCATGCCAATGTGGCTTTGTGCTCACCACCGCCACGTGCACATCCAAAATTACAGCCCGCAGGCAGATGTTATGGGGAGGGAGGCGCAGAGCAGAAGTTAAAGTCTCAGGCGTTTTCTGGATTTTGCTGCCCTGTTGATGGCTCCAGTTCCTTTGATAGTGACCTTGGTGCTTTCATCCTTATTTTGATGTCCACTCTTGTGAAGCTGTGCTGCCACTTCACTCTTTTTACTGCTTTCATCATCTTCTTGATGGCATGCTGCTCTAGCCACCAGGGTATTAAATGTATTTCTGCTCCTCTTTCCTGTGTGGGAATAGAAACTACAGCTCATTTTGTTGTGAGAGGCTGTGATTTAAGACTCGGACATGATTATTTAAGATCTGGGTGTGTTCCCTCAATCCTCCTGACTCTATTCATATTGCGTTTATATAATGATCATCCATATTCATATGCCTGGCTTTGTCTGTTTGGGTGGGTGGATGGTTGTCAGGAGCTTCCACTCCTATTCCACCCTCCGGTCTGGGCACACCTCCCTGCCACCGGCTTCCTCTTGGGCCAAAGTAATTGTGTGGCTTGGTCATTGTCAGGATCAGATCAGACAGCAGGACTGCAAAAGCAGTCATCTGCTGGTTTGCGCTGGCCTTTTCAGCAGTGATGTAATGCCCCATCTCATCCACGCAAGTGTGGAGCACCGGAGAGAGGAGGAGGAGGGCTGTGATCTGAGAATGTGTGGGTGGGGATTTTAGACCAAGGCGTACGCTTTGATGGACAAAATAATACATTTTCACAAAGAGGAAAGGGTGATTATTTAACAAAAGGGTCCAATACTAATACCAAAAAAAATCATTTAAAACTTGCAATGATTGATTACCTTTTTAATGACAAAACTGTAGCTTGTCAGTAAAATTTCTTCCAACCCCCCCTCCCAGCCTGCCTGTGTAAAATTAGCATGCAACAACACCATGGGAGTAACTACCCTGATGGGTTTAATTGCACAAGTGAATGACCTTTCTACCTGCTCTCCTCCGAATTAATTTTTAAGTTGAAGTCGTCTTCTAGCGCTGTTGCTTTCAAGAAGGTTTGCTGTTGGTGGACCCGTAACGGGGGTCGTTTTAGAGGTCGCAGCACTACATCTGCTCTGGTCCAAAATGATGTGAGGTGGTGCAGAAAGCTAAACTCAATTAGCCTTAGGTTTAACATGATTGTGGCCTGGAATGCCTTTATCTGTCTGCCTGCTCCAGTCCCCTCTCAGCCATAGCAATCAGCTCTTTCTTTAAATTCAGGGTCAGTGCTGGTTCACCATGTGACTCTATCCTCCCAGCTGTGATCCTCATCATAATAACTTGGGTAAGCTATTTGCCCCTAAATGAGGATCACGTCCCATCTCTTCTCTATTTGTGTAAAATTGGTCTGAAAAATAGCAAAGTAAAATAATTTTGGCATGGCTTTGTTTGTTTGAAACAAAAAAAGTCTTTAATGAGCCTGAAATCACGCCTCAACTCAGTATCTCTGTCAGCACCTGTGAACGTCAGACATTCCTGCATTCATAGTCTGCTGCATATAAAATCTTGATTAATGCTATTACCTAGACCTGGGCGGTTTGAGGTGCCCCAGCCTTGGGGCAAGCACTGAAATAGGCACTTGGGAGAGGCTATTTTGAGTCATTCCTCCCAAATTACCTCAAGCTAGATTTAACCTGTGCTGAATGTGAAGTATTAACTTGAGAAAATGCTGATCCCAGCCAGTGGGGTTAAACTTGCTGATGGGTTTCGAAGTCAACGCGAGCCACTTGTGTTTGGTACAAAATCAGCAGGTTGTGCAGAGTGGTTGGGTAATTCTAGGACATTGTACTGTTTCCACGAAGATACGAGTTATTTTTATACACGTATGTGTACATCCTTGAAAGCGTTATTTTCAGGAGTATGTCAAACTTTTCTGAAAAACGAATGGGATGTAACTAGAGCCAAAGTGGTGTAATGTCACCGCCAGGCTGCTTTAGTCCCAATCTGTACAGACACAACCCAGAAAGATCCTTCAGCGTCCCAAATGTGTGCTAAAGTGTGAGTCAGCCTTACAATTTTTCAAAAGCGGAGACATTTGGAGTGTGTCATAAAGTAAAATTACAGTTATTACCAGACATGGGGTTGGAAGAGAAGAAAAAAATCCCGAGCTATGAATGCAGGAGTGTTCTGAGAGGTGGGGGTTAGAGCTAATTTCTCATGTGGCAGGGAAAGAGAGAACTTTTTGCTCCGTACTTCTCAACCAAATGGAAGCCGTGAAGAGGCATTTTCAGACTCGGTGTTCCTCTTTTTTTTGTGTGTGAGAGGCACCGAAATTATAGGGTAGCCACCAAAAGAATAGAAAGCTGCGACATGTGACCTGATGATCACACCATTAACATCTTCTGCTAATGCAGGATCAGCCATAATTCCCCAAAAGACAAAAAACAAATCATTACTATCATCAAATGTGACCCCTACCTTTAGTGATCTGCTCTACCCAGACTGTATTCCTTTTTGTTTTTAGTCAGACTGGAACATAAACACCTAGACTATATAACTGTTGTGTGTCTGAGTGTGTTTTGTAGTTGGGAGAATTAAAAGTAGTCCTTTTAAGGTTAAAGCTCCTGTGGTCGTCTGCAGATCTAATTTCCAGGGAATTCACATGTTATTGATTATGGGAGATGCTGGATGCGATATGATTTGGCGCAGTAGCCCACCATTTCCTTGCGGTTTCTTTTTTTTTGTCTTTAAAGCCAAAACTTAATCACTCCGTGATAACGTCAACTTGTCTGTGTTTGGTCTATTTCCTCTGTCTCTGCAGCTACGCCTTGGCAGATGAAGCCTACCGTTCGCTCCGGGATCAGGACAAGGACCAGTGCATCCTGATCACAGGGGAGAGCGGTGCTGGGAAAACTGGTAAATGGACATTTGCTGTTTTTTAGACTAACTGCATACTTCAGGGGAAATTGTAAATTTTTTCTGATTGAGTCAAAGCTAGTCGCCATTTGTATATTTCCCTGCCGCCAAAAAGGTAAAAAATACACATTGCTCCTAGTTAAATGTAATTAGTTAATGGCAGAACATGAATACTTTAAATCTGTTGATTTAAGAGCCATTTCCTTTTTTGCCCCTTGACTTTTCACTATGTAGACTTCACATGCAGTATTATTGTGTATTGTTTTCAGTAATCAGTACATGTGTCAAGTATGCAGGGGCCAAAGGCATTAGAGGTTTTTCTTTTCAAATCATTGTCTCCACTCCAGTCAAAGCATGTCTCTGAGATATGGGATGTTGTGTTTAAAGTCACCATCCAGATTTAGATCTGATGTATCAGATGGGTTTTTTTTTTTTTTGTTTTTTTTAAAAACAAAAATCTGATGCCATGTTTTTGTGAACATGTTGGGACGTGACTATTGGCCAGCGACTCCATCATACTGGTGCTTTTTACATATACACCTCAAGACAAAACTCACAAGTGACAAAACTCCTTTAAGCTAATGTTGCTCGAGGCAGCTTGAGCGTGAACATCACCTTTATTTTTGTACACTTGTACATTAGCTGAAGTTGTGGACTCGGGCATGGAGTATTATCTTCTAGAACCCCTAAAGGAATGTAATTTCCTGGTCTCTGGCAGCACTCTATCACAGGTAGCAGACGTATTGAGTTGGCTGCAGGGATGCAGGTTTAATGTATTCCACACAGGCAATGTGTGGTAGTGATCTTATAATTACAGTGTCTGTTTCTTGGTAATTAAAATATCCATATATGTTTAATTTAAGAGGATGGTAATGTACACAATGGAAATATTGAAGTCCTATATATTGAGGGAAACACTCCCTTTATCTGTAGTTTCTCCTTCCTTTCCCATTTGCAGCAACAAAGAGGAATTTGTGTAGAATGCTGCACTGAACTCGAGCATTTCTCTTTTATTTTTTAAGTGTCGCTGTGGTATTGATACCTTGATGACTGGCTGGTGTCCAGATTTCACAACCAACCTCTGCCCGCAGCAGTTTGGCAGTCAGCATCCAGCTTTGTGGAAAAGACGCTGTCATTTTTCAAATAAGCTGCCAACAATGCAGCGAAAGATTGCCAGTTATCAGAATCATTTCAAACTTTGAAAATGCCCTTTGGCAAAGGAAAAGACGCTGGAAAAAGAGCAGACAGATTATATTATCGCGTGAAGTGCCGGCCTGTTTTTTCTTTTTCTTTTTTGTTTTTGGAGCCCGTTCAACCTAGCCCCCACCCCAAGAAGCTGCTCGTTCCAAATGAGGAGATAAATTTGGATTTTTACTTATCTCATCAGGTTCCCAAAGCTTTCTCATGGAGCAAGGCCATCACAAATGCGCCCTTCGATATGGGTCATTGACATTCATGTCTGGTCCAGGGTTTTCCTTTTCATTCTGCTCGTGTGGCTTTATCAGATACCAGAGGTACACAGAAGACATAACATAATCCTGCTTCTGTGAGACATGACGTGAAGTGTGTTCTGTTACCCTGAGAGATTAAGAAAGATGATAATGATAAAAATCATCCAAGTAGTGGCTCCTAAGTTTGCACGGGTGCCGTGCGCTCCTTCCTTCAGTTTGCCTGAACGTGACTGTATTTGCACATCAAGCTGATCAGCAGCCTCCTTTCTAGCCCTCCTTCCCTGGTTCTGGGTCGCTCCCTCTGGCATCGGGATCATCTCTCCCGGTGCCAGCAGGCATCCTACAGGGCGTGTCACTTTTGAGCCTCTTTATAATCCTAAAGAATCATTTTGGAGAACATGCCTCGTGCTGAATAGTGTCTCAGGGCAACTCCGACGGTAACATCAAATCTGAGACCGTACATCATCTGTGATTCACGTCTTCAGTACAGCCATCCGCTGAAATCATTAGAGTGATGATGATGAGGGTGATGTGATGCAATAACAGTCCTCGACATATGGATCCTGCGCCGACGCTTGGCTGCAGGAATGTGGGAAAAGGAATGTCTGCGGAGAGAGGGATGGGCACTCTGCTCTTGTTCCTCTGCCAGGTTTGGTAAAGACCCAACACTCATCCCTGTTGCTCTGTTTCAGAGGCCAGCAAGCTGGTGATGTCATATGTGGCGGCAGTGTGTGGGAAGGGCCAGGAGGTGAATAAGGTCAAGGAACAGCTGCTGCAGTCCAATCCCGTGCTAGAGGGTGAGTCTCAAGTTCATGTTTGCTGCCTTGAATGTCTGGTAGCAGGTTGACTGAGCGTTTCTGAAATGTGACTAAACTATCCTGTAGCCAAACACTGCCCACCATTCAAGAGCCGAGGAACCCAACAATATTCCTATTGTGAAGCTCAGATTGAATATTCCACTTAAGATAGCTCGAATGTTGATTATATAACAGATTTCACTGATTTAAGATTTGATCATTAAGGTAAATTAGAGACTTTCTGATGTGCTTGGTTTCCCACAGCTCAATGTTTCCTTCAAACAGCTGTATTTTAATTGAGGCCAGAGGACAGGAAATGCCCGTGAATGATAAAGCTGTATGCCACGGTTTCCGTAGCAGCCCAGCACATCTGTAAGAGTTTAGCTCCTGTAGATCTCATTGCTATAATGCTATTAAGACAACCCCCGAGAGGGCTGGTTCACTCATCACGCTACGTTGTTTTCATGTTTATTCCTACTTTCTCTGATTCTTTTGTCCTCATCACCCTCTTTTGCTTTCAATGTATTTCTTGGATTCCTATTTGTTAGCATGTTGACCTTTTCATTTTAATGCCACAATGTGTGATCAAGTGTTTACTGTAATAGCTGTACCAAACGACCCATAAAATGCACTTTAATGTAAAGATGTGGACTCAAACACATGCAGGGCACATTATGAGCTTAGGTGAAGTGATTGGACATCCTGTTTGTTATTGTTTCGAAGCCTGAAACACGTTGAAGTCGTCTCTCTCCCTAAGCTTGGGAAGCCCTGGAGCTTTGCTTAATCCATCCAGAATTATGGAGCTTCATCAGTCTAAATGTCTTCATATCTGAGTGACAGCTCGACCAACTTAGGCACAATGTTGGCAGGCATTAATGATATTTAGGGTAGTTGTAAACACGCTTGGGCCATTTTGTAAATATTGCCTATAACTTTCTCTGGGAAGTTTGTCATTAATGATGCATGGGTCATGATGGCTTTAAACGTGTCACATTATCACTTTTTCCCCTTTTCAGCCTTTGGAAACGCCAAAACAGTGAGAAATGACAACTCCTCTCGATTTGTAAGTATATTTTTCAGAACTAATGAACAGCTAATGTTGTTTAATTAGTTTGTTGCTCCTCTAATGAGGCCTCATTTGCTGGCTGTTATGCATAACTTGGATGTTTTCACTCGGGCTCCATTTTAACATGCGCATAATCCGACACTTTTATCTATGCTTTTTTTTTTTCCTTCAAACTAAGCCCCAGAGTGTTTCTTAATTCCCCACTTTTGCATCCCTTTTCTGTAGTTCTTCAAATTTCTTGGCTCAGTGAGTTTCTCATTCATGTGCTCGCTTGAGCCGAGCTGTTGAATTAAATTGAACTTGGAGTTGGATCACCAATCTTATCCCATCTTATTTTTTCACACTTTCCCTGAGGGTGATTCTGTCAGGGCAAACTTCTGCTCTCATCTTTTAGGCCTTTTCAGAACCGATGCTGATCATGGAAGGCAATATTTATTTAATTCTGTAAAAAAAAAAAAGAAGGTTTTATCAGCTGTTAGTAGGTGTTTGCATGTGGGTTTATGAAGAAAAACATTGCAAATGGATTTTAGAAATGTAGCTCAGGCAGAGTGTTGCTAAATTTCGAACTGGCATGTTTTTGGCTCATGGGTGAGGATTTTCACCTTCAGTCTGTTGCCCTCTCCAGAAAGTCCAGTTGCCATGAATACGAGCTGCAGCCGACAGTCGTGTCGTCTGTGAGCACGGTGCTGCAAAATGAATGATGCATTTGTTTCCCACCAGACACTGGTTTTAGGAGAACAAACCTTCAGATATTCAGCATCTTTTGTGGGGGCCTTCCCGTCTGAGCTTCAACCAAAGGAAAAAACAAGTTTGTTGTTTACAGATGTTGATGGCTGCACTTTTCCATGAGCCAATCACGGTTTCACGCTCATCTTCGAACCCAACTGCAAATTCTTCAGATAGTGACTCAGTTTGTCTGGAGAGCACTTTGCCTTTAGAATTTTGGACATGCAAACAGATCTTTTTTTGGTTTGTAGGTTTTAATGGAAACTCGTCATGCCCGTCTGCAGCAGCAGCGGCAGGCTGCCAAATACACTACAATCCCTACACATGAGAGATGATTTTCCCTTCACGCAACTCAGCCAGCAAGCTAGGTTAGCAGATACAAGTCACCGTGACAACAGGAATGTTGTTCCAATTGGGGTCGTGGCATATTCAGGCAAATTTACATGGCAGAAATCTCGGCATTTGCTTTCATCAGCCACTCATTTTGTGCTGAGCACAGCAGCCTTATTGGGTTTGGCTGGAGCCTACTTGACTGTAGATTTTGGACTCTTCTGTGGACAAAAGTGCTATTAATACATCAGAGGAGGGTCAAAAATGGAAATCTACAGGGCTCTGTTCTTGGATCCAAGTTTTAGACAGGAGGAGAAGTGGAAGAAGTTGGCCGGGGTGGATGAGTAAAGGGGGGCAACTCCACAGAAGACTGTTGTTGGTGAGGTCTTAAAATTACAGGGAGAGGTTTTCCTCCAAAACTCGGGCTAATCTCATGAAATGAGCGCTGAATCCTGCTCACAGTGTATATTAAGATAATGTGCATTATACCATGGTGGTCTTTGGTTTCAGGGCAAGTACATGGACATCGAGTTTGACTTTAAAGGAGATCCCCTGGGTGGCGTCATCAGTAACTGTAAGTAGCACTAATATTGATTTCTATAAGTATTTTAGAAGTCTTATAATAAAATGTCTTCCTATTTTGTTTCAAGTCTCCCAGCAGCACAGTTAGATTTTACCCTACCAGCATCTGCGCTTTGTTTTTCACATTTTCAAGTGAATTAAATGCCTGAAAAACCTCAAGACTGAAACAAACGAATTCCAAATAAATAAACCGCTGAATCTGACAGGCAACAGCTCTCTTCTGTCACATTATCTTGCCTCTGTTCACATTGTTTTGTCTGTACGGCCTTCTGTGGAAGAGGTCACAGCAACAAAGAGACTAGCTCAGGGCCTAAAGCACAAATGAACCTCTGTCTGTTGTCCTGGGTTAGTTCAGAACAGGGGACTCTCTGTCTTTTAAGAAGTGCCATAGGATTGCTTCAGACAGGATTGTTTCAGTGGCTATCTGACAGTGATCTTACACAACGGAGGAATCATTGCTTCTCAGCGCTTATCTGTTCGTCTTGGACTTTATTGCACAATACAACTAGCATTAACCAGCTGTTTAGTATTAGAATGGTAGGGAGGATGTGGCAATCAAAAGTCAAAGTCTTTTAGACAAAAGGGCATTATTGTCTCTTTCATGTGCGCTAATCTCTGGGAGAGTGATCATGGAGATGCAATAAATGGCCTTCGGCATGCTTTATTGCACCTAACGGGAAACTGCTCAAGAAAAGCAATAATATGACGGAACATCTCATCTGGACATCATGTTAAAGTTCATGTAACAGGACTAAAGATGAGCCCTTTTAAAAGCAATAAAAGGGCAGATTATTAAAGCGGCACATCCATCTCTCTGTTATGTTCACACTCATTCAGCCTGGAATTGTTTTAGTTTGTTCATTCATAGTTTGTTTTGACCTGTAGATACAGTTTTACATTGAGCCTTTGTGTACATGATAGGAGTGAGACCCAGTCATCCGTCTGGAGTCTTCTCTGTATCCTAAATATGAAGTCAGGTTTTACTTCGTTTCATTTGCAAAACTAAGAAAACAAAGCTGATAATTGCACAACTGTGACTTTTTCATTTAGACTGTTTCTATTTCACAAAATTGAAGGTTACGTGTGTCAGAGTTTTTCTTCTAAGATGGGCTCGGAAACAAATAAGTTCACATTGCTCTTTTTAAAGTCAGCCTCAGAGGGTTTGTGAGCAGGCTAATTGAATGTTGTTATCCAGCTAGTCGCGCTGCTGAAGTGACTCTGGTGCAGCCTCAGATGCAGAACTCTGCACCCAGTCTTTAATTAAATCACACTCGGTCTAAGAGAGGGACAGATTCCCCTCTGATCAGATACTGGTGCACTGGGTGTTTGCCCCGGAGGAAGAGCTGTGCCGTGTCCTTACATGAGTCCTGCATGTTCTATTGTGGGAGTGTCACATATACAATCGCCTATAACCTTATTGGTGCAGGAACCCACGATTGAGATTCCTTATTTTACTCCCCAAACGGGTTTAGGCTTCCCTTCCGGAGACTCTTGCGTCAGGCTTTTGTCTTGGCCTGCCTGATTTCCTCCTTTTCCTTTCTGCCGTCCATTCTCGTTTTAGACCTGCTGGAGAAGTCGCGCGTGGTGAAGCAGCCGAGAGGAGAGAGGAACTTCCACATCTTCTATCAGCTTCTGTCTGGAGCCTCTGATGACACGCTCAGTAAGTCATTAAACCACTGGCTCCAGTTGGACGTATGGGGAGACTATCCCTGTTTCCTAACATCTGGAGGCACCTCTGCGCTACTGTTTATTGTAAACCTTGAAACCTTTTCCTGCGGGACCACAGCTGCATGAGCACATGGCCGATGCATTAATGTCTTCATCTTCCTGCCCGACAAACAGTACTGGGAACAAGGGCTAACCTGGCCCTCCTGTTTGCTTTTCTTTGGACACTGGGCATTGTTTCATGCCCTGAATGCAGGAGTAACAATATAATGGTCACGGAATCCAGAGTGTACAGATGGGAAGTGCTTGATTCAGCTGTAGCTAATGCCCACGCTAATGAAATGTGACACATGAGGAATGTATTATTTTCCGTTGCTTGTTAGGGGGGCTTTTAAGTGGGGAATTTGATCTTCTAAAGGGACACTCGGAGCAGTGAGATCTTTCACTGCGTAGAAGTGGTGTCTGGAGGTGAGAAATTTGTTGGTAGATGTCTTTTGCGCATAACAAACGTTGGTGATATTTCCTGTCGGTAGTCCTCATTTTAATCAACACCTGCCAGAGGTGTGTATTACATGTCATTTGTATTCCGTGTAAATAAGGTTTAAAGTGCTTTTAGCCACGCTGCTATAAACAAATGTAGTAAAAGTGCCAACCACATGGTTTGTGTGCCACAGAAAGCCTGAAGCTGGAGCGAGACTTCAGCAAGTACAACTACCTGAGCTTAGACTCCGCTGTGGTCAGCAAACTGGATGATGCAGCCAACTTCAGGACAGTCAGGGTAGGTATTTCACACACATCTGGGCGGGATCATGGACTGAGTAGACTTTAGTGTAAATCACAACTGGAGTCAAAACAAATACCAACTGCACGGTCCAGTGGTGTTGCATCACGATGCACTAAGCTAAATCCTGCTCAAACGGCTGGAGCTATCTGATTTTTATTTTTTTTTATCTGCCTGACATAACAAAACAAACCAGATTTAGAAGTCAGTTGTCCTGAATCTGAAGGCCCCCGTCTGCAAAAAGGAGATCTTTGAACCAGGTCTGAAGCTTCTTTAAGGAAACCCGGCATCCTTTAGGTTTGGGGACATGTGTGAAAGATCTGAGCTGCTGCTTCCTATCAGGGGCACCGTGGCGTCAACAGTTTGAGCATTCTCTTGCATGTATCTGGTTTAGGCCCGCCTCAGCACGCCAAGATGGATTCTTGTATATTCCAGAGTGGGCACCTCCGTGTCATATCCTACTTGTTTTCCTGCCTTTCACATCCTTCCTCTCATGACCCCTCACAATGAGTTTTGCTGTATTCTTCACACAGCTGCTGTAAACAATGAGTCCCTCACAGAGTGTTAACTGAACGGGAGTGTAGGAATACAACAGATATAGAAAAAAATAAAATAAATAAAGCCTAATAAACCATTTCTGTTCACTACCACGTACAGTAATTGTTACTGAACTAAACTTTGTTTAATTCTACTTGTGCCGTTGAGGGTTCGCATTCCTGACTTGGTACCATCTATTTGTTTCCCTTCCCAGAATGCAATGCAAATCGTGGGTTTTATGGAGGATGAAATGCAGTCCGTGCTGGAGCTGGTGGCAGCTGTGCTGAAGCTCGGCAACATCGAGTTCAAGCCAGAGTCGCGCTGCAACGGCACCGATGAGAGCCGCATCAAGGACAAAAACGGTGAATTTCCCAGGCGACGAGGCTCTCGTCAGTGTTTCGTAACACGGCGCCCACTCAGTTTTGAATCTTATCAAAATACCTGTTAGTCATCTAAGAACTTCTTCAGCATTTTGTTCCCTCCCTCTGTTTTGCAGCCACTGAGCTTGTTGTGATTTGCATGAATTCAGAGCTTTCCTCTTCAGGCAAATACAGGTTTTCCATATTACAGCAGAACTATTTATCTGGAACAAAGCATTAAGTTTTACTTTTAGTTTTCTTCTACACCGACCTCTGAGCTTTGGGTGCAGTCATCACAAACTTTAATGAGATTTTGGGTTTTCTTTTACTGACTGCAGCATGTTGATTTGTATGCATTTGCAGATTTGAAAGAGATGTGCGAGCTCCTGGGAATCGAGCAGTCGGTTCTGGAGCGAGCCTTCAGCTACCGCACGGTGGAGGCAAAGCTGGAGAAAGTGTCCACTACCCTGAACGTCGCCCAGGTAAGAGAGGAAATGTAGCTCTTTCCCACCCCCACTGACCACACTCAATGTGCATAAAACTATAAAGGGCTCTTTCTTCCACCCGACTCGCCCTTCTGGGTGTCGATTCTCATCCATCTCAGCGCTGCAGGAACACGTCTGTATTATGGATGAGCCGCATTTCCCTCGGAGACCCAAATGTAGTTCGTGTTTTAGAGGTTATGGAGTTCAGGGCGTTGGCACGGATTTCTAAGGTGGCCCAAACACAGGCCGCCTGTATCCCATAGTAGGACGACGACCTGATTCCTTAAATGTTTCGATCTTATCGTAGATGTGAATTTTAGTTTTGCTTAGTATTAAATCCTCTTTCTCTATGTTTGTGATTATACTGTTAACTGAGTTATTTGTTTTTATGCCCTTCAAATTCAATTAAATGCGCTTGTTTACAGGCCTACTACGCCAGAGACGCACTTGCCAAAAACCTCTACAGTCGTCTGTTTAGCTGGCTGGTTACCAGGATCAACGAAAGCATTAAAGTGAGTAATGGCCCCCAGCATGTTTTTGATTTAGCTGATTCCGTTGATCCTCCTGCTTTCACACTGGCGATACATCACAGGATTGGCAATTTTTCTAATTTGGTCCAAATTGTCTTCCCGCAGGCTCAGGCGAAAACTCGCCACAAAGTCATGGGCGTGCTCGACATCTATGGGTTTGAGATATTTGAGGTAAGACCCCCCCCCCCCCCATGATGTGCTTATAGTGTGAAGACAGACTCTGACCAACCACAGAGGATTTTGCCTAGGGCTGCTTGCGTGTGCGCTTGGGTACCTGTGAGGAGCTTATCATTGCTTACTATGGGCTGATAAAACCACATTTAGATCAGATTAGTTCAGCTTTATTGCTCCCCCCACCGGGGAAAATTATTTTTAGTGCCAATGGAATTTCAGCATTAAAAAAATAAGGCTTTCATCGTCGAGGCTGCAGTAGCAGTAAACAACTGCTCATTGCACAAGAGTTCCCACCTTCTGTGATATATGTACATCAGCATACGTGCAGGCTGTGTTTCACCTCTCTATCACACCATTTGGACATGTGTGCGTGCGTGCATGCAAGAGCATTTAAGGGCACCGTGCTGAAATGTTTCTCGACGCCACCAGACCCACTGCCGATGCGCTGCTGTTCTTTTTCATTTCCCTGCTTATTCACCTCCCCCCCTCACTCACAAATCCTCCTTCTCCTCTGACTGTTGTGTTGTCTGGGTCACCAGGACGGAGTAAGTAACACGTGCAACGGCCTGTTTGCTGTGCCAACATGCATGCCGTAATCCAAACATCCCGGCACATTAATTCAGCTTTGTATCGATGATGGTTCAGGGTTTGTGGTGTGCGGCAAAGCTTTAGAGTTGCAAAGATGCTAAAGAAGCCTTTGCATCATTTGCAGGAGCCCCTGCTGACGGTTTATTGGGAGCAGCTCGCTAAAACTGAGGCAGCCTCATGCAGCAGCCTTGGGATTAACCTTGGGATTCAGGAAGGGGTTAATTCACTATTAATGCTAATTTTGGAGGCTGTGTTTGTGTTTTTACCATATTGTCCATCGCATTTATACCAACTAGGTTTTAATTTATGTTTTACGAAAACCAGACTTTGAGGCTGCTTTAGCTTTAGCGAGGTGTAGCTAATAACAGCAATGCAAAAATGAGTGTGTTTGAGTTTGGTTACTTGTCCTAGTTTCCAAATTTTGTTATAAACTTGCACACTTTCTAAGAGTTAGAGGAGTTTTCTGAGGCCTACAAATATTTAATAGTCTAACTCTTAGAAGGGACAAGAAAGTGTATTGCTCAAAATGTTGACGACTTCCTTTTTCATACATAGATGAGGACTGGATGCATAATTTAGCCACCTAATTACCCTTATATAATTCCACAATTTTTTATGACAGCCAAACTTTATAGCAGTGTCATTAATCACATATGTCACAATATTTAAGAAATCTTTGTCTGCAGTTCAACAGTTCATGACCTCAAATGAGCAAATATGCACTGTAAGCATCCCTGCTTATCCGTACAGTCCTTAACAATGCTGCATAATTTGCATTTAACAGATTCCTGTCTAGATTTACATTCATGGCCATTCTCCATCTTGAAACTGGTAATGTTAAAGACTTAGTACTGGTTTCACTGATTTCCATGTAGTTTTGGGATTACAGTCCAACAGAGCGACTTCTCATGTGCTTCCCAGTCAGGTGGAGTTAATAATACTAAAACCTCAAACTGCTATAATCTTCTTGTCATAAAATAGTTGCAGCTGAATATTTTAGTCCTTTGGGTCATAATTCAGTCAGGTATTGTATCTGCTGCCTCTGGGGAATAGGGGTGTGTGTGTGTGTGTGTGTGTGTGTGGGGGGGGGGGGGGGTTAACAAATGAAGTGGAGTTCTAACATACTAACACTGGACTGTGATGTGTTTACTGGTCAACGTGCTGCGTCCCACCATCAAACTAAACCAGCTAAACATGCTGCTGCGACCCTTTTGGCAAGGAACGGGTGTTTAATTTTAAATTTTAACATTGAGATCATCTGCGAACAAGCATGACAAACAAGTACATGGTAGTAATTGTTGAAGTGATGAAGAAATATTATGAAAAACACAAATTCTGTTTGGGGCTTTTTAATTATGTTGTCTAATAAAATCAGGAATCAATGGTATGGTTTTAAAATATAATATAGAATAGAAAAATGTGTTGTGGAGGGTAAATGTTTGCTCAGCCAGGGAAACGGGGAATGAGCTGGACCTTGCTGTTAGCTCAAGGTGAATATAAATGTTCTTGTACACCTGTGACACCTGGAAAAAGGTGTCGGTATGTGCAGGCAGATAAGATCAGGCTTTGATTTTATGGGAAATGATTAATTATGTCTAATGCATAGGCAGAGATATTATTAATATGTGGTTGTAGTTTTTGGATCACGGCTAAATTTAGTCATTTCCACGAATTGACAAATGTACAGGAGCATTAGTATAAAGTTCAGTTATAAAAACACTTTGTATTAATAATTTAGCCTGAGCAAAATTAGAAATTCCATTACGATGGCGTTTATCCTCACATTTAATTAGAAACGGTCCCGTTTTCATTAACATTCTTCTGGCAATGGAAAGGGAATGTAGCTGCCTGCTCCTGTAGCTTATTGACACTGTTTTTATTATTTCGACAGGACAACAGCTTTGAGCAGTTCATCATCAACTACTGCAACGAGAAACTGCAGCAACTCTTCATCGAGCTGACTCTGCGTGAGGAGCAGGAGGAATACATCAGAGAGGCACGTCTCCCTGTTTGCATTCAGTCATTTGTATAATCCATGGTAAAACTTAGCAGTTACAACATACAAATCAGCCAGCTGGGAGCCGTGGCAACGCTCCCTTACCTGTAGCTGTAACCTGTTTGTGCTGGCACTTAATCATCGTCTCAGGAGCTGTCAGGTCACTCATCTGTTTAACCTCTGGAGCTTTTTCACAGAGAGCTGCGTTTTTGCCCTTGAACCCAAGTGCAATTTTTGCTTCATTCCATCGTCCATCAGCCCCGGCGTTTATTCTGCCCCTCTCCCCTCCGTGGGGTCCCAGGCGGAAATGATCCCTTACTCCCCTCTCGCTGATGGAGCTTCGGGTTCTGTTTGTTTTCAGAGCTGTGTGGCTGTGAGTGATGCAGCGGTGACCCCGCAGCCCCTCCCTCACTAACGGCTCCACCAGTGATGTTCCTCTGCTGGCCCCTGTCCAGTCTACTCCATGGGAAAATACCAGTGCTGGAGAAATGATGGAGAACAACCAATCAGTGATTGTGGCCACTCGCCCCTCGGCTGAAGCCACACCTCCCCCTGAATTGTCTTTCCTTACCTCAAATGAAGCTTTTTGCTTGGCTCCACTCTTTTCTGTATTATATTCACAATGGAGATTTTTTTTTTTTACTTTAAGCCGTTTATTTATATTTAATGGCTTTCCGGGAGATTTTGAGAGACTAGTCGTGACTTATTGCCTTTCTTTATTTAGGTACTTAGCCAGTACTGAAATGTGAAAGTGAAGAAAAACTTTCATTTTGGGCCATTTTTGAGTCGCCGTGGAACAATAAAAGAACATCAGGCCTGAATTATAGAGAAGCTATTGTCCCTCTGACCTTCACTCCTTTTGTTACAGGGCATCGAGTGGACCAACATCGAATATTTCAACAATGCCATTATCTGCGACCTTATTGAGAATGTGAGTTTCCGCAGATCCCCCAATGCGAACCAATTTAGCCCTGATCTACTCAGCTCTGTCTTTTGTTTGATTTATCACAAATTGCTTTTCCTGTCACAAAGATCAACAATCGTGTAAATACTTGGAGTGTGCAGTGCTTTGGGATTTGAAAACCATTCTGTGTTTTGTGCCCCCCTCCTCCTCCTCCACGGCCCAGAACCAAAATGGCATCTTGGCCATGTTGGATGAAGAGTGTTTGAGGCCAGGAACAGTCACCGATGAGACATTCCTAGATAAGCTGAACACCATTTGTGCTGAACACCAGCACTTTGAGAGTCGCCTCAGCAAGAATTCAAAGTTCCTGACTGACCACAGCCTGCCGCACAACTGCTTTCGTATCCAGCACTACGCTGGCAAGGTAGGGGCCACGAATGATCTACATTAGGAAATATTGTCAAATATAGATAAGATACGGGAAGCAGCTGCATTGAGTTTGACTTTGAAATAAGAACAAAAAAGAAAACATTCTCAAATAATTTAGATGAAGTTTTGTGGAAAAGTTTGCAGCAACTCTTTATTTTATTTTCCTCCACTTGACATAAAGGTGCTGTACCGTGCCGAGGGCTTTGTGGACAAGAACAACGACCTGTTGTACCGCGACCTGTCACAGGCCATGTACAAGGCCACCCACAGCCTCATCAGACATCTGTTCCCTGAGGGCAACCCAGCCAAAGTCAACCTGAAGAGGCCACCAACCGCTGGCTTTCAGTTCAAAGCCTCCGTCGGCACACTGATGAAGAACCTGCAGACCAAGAACCCAAACTATATTCGGTAAAGTTGTTCAGCTGGCAACAGTGTTGCTCTGCTAGTTAATGTAATGGTGCAATAGATTAAAGCTCAGCATCTGCTTGTTGATGGTGCTGCTGTGTGACCTCATCCTCATTTTTAATGAGGGCTTGTCTTTTGGAAAGAAGCCATGTATGAAACATGATTTGTTTATCATTCTTTCATCCGAAACTTGATTTACATGAACGAGCCATTTGTTCTACATCCCAGGTGCATCAAACCCAATGATAAGAAGGCCCCCCACATCTTCACCGAGTCCCTGGTCTGCCACCAGGTGCACTACCTTGGCCTCATGGAGAATGTCCGTGTAAGGAGGGCAGGATACGCCTTCCGCCAGGCCTACGAGCCTTGTCTGGAACGCTACAAAATGCTCTGCAAACCAACCTGGCCCCACTGGAGAGGGCCTGCCAGGTAATGCTGCCATTTCCCCCGAATCAGCGGCTAATTGTTTGGCTGCCGAGGGGGAGCATGGAGGAGATTTTGTCACTGGACAGTTGCCAAAACAGTTGGTGAGAAAATACAAGCGTGTACATGGAGGAATGCTCTCGAGTGCCTTTAACTAAAGCTCAGAACCTCAGAGTGCACCCAGGGGAGTGGCTGTGCCCGGCACTAATAAGCTGCAGTGGAAGTGGTCAGCTCCCAGGTGTGATGGTATGAATGTGAAGCAGGTTATCGGGTGGAAAAAGCTGAAATACACTTGAAACAAATGCTTAAAGCCGCAGAGAATTGGGCTAAGTTTCACCAGGTTATTCTGCACGTAGACGTTGAGTTTATCATTAGACAGAAAAGCATAACTGAAATATAACATGCAAACAGTTGTGCCTTAGCAAGAAAATAAAAAAACATCTAACTCTGCACGCTCAGGTGCAGAGTTAGATGTAAGGCAATGACTGGGCAAATAAATATGACATATGCAAATACACTGATTTGTGCAGTCAAGATTTAATGGAAGCAGAAAAATGAATAAAGAAATGGAAAATATAACAGTAGCTGTCAAAGTGGAGTTAAATGTGCAGCAATTGCCTCGCAGTTGCAGCGCATTAATAAATGCCTAGCGTAATCTTGTTTTGACCACGGCACACACAAACTGTTTTTCAGGTAGTTTTTTTCCTGCCCTCACATCAGTGCCCTGTCAGAAAGGACCTGCAGTCAGGCCAGAGGCTCCAGTAAAAATAAATCGTTCCTCTGAACCACAACATGTGCAGAACCTCTTATCGGTCTCCTGTGTTCAGTGTAGCCCAAACTTGGCATGTTTCTGGAGAACGAACAGATTCTATCGGCCCCGTCACGCGTCACTATCTTGTTGTTCAGCCGCTCCTCTGTGCTCCGTCAGGTTCAGTCATGTTGTGTTCTTCTCAAGCTTATCTTTGTGCGCCTTTGCCTTTGTGGTAGTTGCGGCCAATTGAAATGTCACGTATGCGAGGGATGACACATGTGACCCCTGTGGCTCTCAATAGGGAAGGAGTGGAGGTGCTGATGACTGACCTGCAGGTCCCGAAAGACGAGTTCTCCTACGGACATTCCAAGATCTTCATCAGGAATCCAAGAACGGTACAGAACAGGAATGCCGCAGCTATAGTTTTCCCAGCTTTCTTTGATGTCTCTGCGTTCAGAACTGTTTTCTCACAGAGAAATGTTTGTAGCCCAGGGTGGGCTGCACATGGCGCTCCCCCTTCCCACTTCAGCAATTAGCATGCAATCAGCACTCTGCAAACACATGGTTTCACTTAACAGTGTAACATGGGAAATGAGCAGCTTTAGTCGGCCCTCAAAGACTCTTCAAATGCTAAAGCCTGCGGTGTTGGAGTGGACCTTCTCCCCACCCAGGAAGAGACCAAACAATGCTTGCAATAACACGGTCTCATACCGGGAGAGTAATTGCATTTTTCAATCTCATCTACTTATCTCAATTATATGTGCAGCTGTGAAATCAACGCACGGAGCTGAGTGGTTTTTAATTTGTGATTCCAGACGGTTTCTTTTCAGCTGTTTGTGCTGCCGGCACCCCCCCCCGGTTTTCTTTTTACATTACAAGTTTTCTGACGTCTGTGTAAATTCTCAGTCATCCAGGTCATTGTATCCAAGGTAGTTTTCTCTGTCAACTGGACTGGGTTTCTTCTCTTGAAGACGTTTCGCCTTCTATCCAGAAGGCTTCTTCAGTTCAGAACTGAAGAAGCCTTCTGGTCCAGTTGACAGAGACGTTTTCTGACCTCTAATTTTACATTTAATCTGAAAACATGGCACAAATGCTCAATTTTGTGCTTACTGAATTAAACTTAGGGTTTTTTCCCTGTATAACTTATTAAGTACTGAATAAAATCCCACAAAAAAGCTCTGACTTTGACTAATTCTAGTTATATATCCCCCCCCCTTTTTTTTTTTTTTAAACATGCACCTTCAGGAAGAGCTGAAATAATCCTAAAACCGAAACTTAAAGAAATTGATCGGTAGGATACTTGCTGAGGCTGAATCCCCATCAGGACTCTTTCTGCCCCGCAAAGCACATTTGTTGCAGCCTGTGGCATTTTTGATGTGACAAAATTCTCTTCACGTTCCTTCAGCTTTTCTTCCTTGAGGAGAGGAGGAGGCAGTGCCTTCAAGACCTGGCCACCCTCATTCAGAAAATCTATCGCGGATGGAAGTGTCGCAGCCACTTCCTGCTGCTGAAGAGCAGTCAGATAGTGGTGGCAGCGTGGTACCGTCGATATGCGGTCAGTCCCTTCACAGGCATAATGTGCTTCAGTCGTTTAAAGAGAAGGCGTTGGCAGATTAATTTAATAGCAAAACGTCACCACTGTTACCTTTTTTAATTGTCGCCTTTGTCATCTCAGCAACAAACGAAATACCAGAAGATCAAGCGCGCCACCACCTTGGTGCAGTCCTACACCAGAGGCTGGCAGGTGAGCGGCTTCGTCTTCACAAAGTCCGTCTCCGCCACAAGAAACGAGTGATAAGAGGGTTTTCATGTTTGGCGTCCCACCAGGCCCGCAAGCTGCTGAGAGAGCTGAAATACCAAAAGAGGTGCGAGGAGGCGGCGACCACCATCGCGGCTTACTGGCACGGCACACAGGTACTGGAGTTATGACGGGGGGAGTTGGTCATCACGGCGGTTGGGCTTGGATCCGTCTTTCTGTTTGAAACTTTGGCTTTTCTGGCGTTCCTGCCTGACGGCCTGATTGTGTCAGAGATTCGCTAACCAGGCCCGACCTGATTATTGCCGCTGCCGTTTTCTTTTTATTCCCTTCCTTATTTTGCTGATCACACAACTGCTACTTCTCCTCCCCCTCCCACTGCTCTCTTTATCACTTTTCCTTTCATTCTCTCTTCTCACCCTCGACCTGTCTCGCGAAACACCCACCGCATCCCGACAGGCTCGCACGGAGCTGAGACGTCTAAAGCAGGAAGTGCGGAATAAACAGGCTGTGACAGTAATTTGGGCATACTGGCAGGGAACGAAGGTATTTCAGCCCCAGCTGTGGCGTCTTCTGTCCCACTGTCTTTCATTCCTGTCATTCCGTGTCCCGTTGCGATCCCAGTCCCACCATGACAAGGCTGAGTAGTTTAGAAGCTCCTCTGACTGAGACATGGCCTAATTAAAGGCCTTTAATGTCTTAAAGATTCCCTTTTTATCTTTGGTGGAAAGGTCGATTAGCCTAGTGTTTTGAGTTTCCTAATCTTCATCTAATTTTATTTTCCAATGCCATATTTATGTTACTTTACATGGTTTCTTTTCTGATCCTATGCGCTTGAGTTGAGTATTTGAGGTTTAAAAAAATAAGACCTACGCACAATCCAACAATTTCTATTGTGTTTTCACATTTTACGGACAAACGACTAATGGAGCTCTAAGATCATGTGTTGATAACGAAGAGGGTCCCCTTTTGTTCAGCCAGAGCCCCTGACCTCCGAGTGTTGATGTGTTCGTCCCATCTCTTGCTGTGTCGTCAGTGTGTTGGCAACAATGCGTCTCTCCCAGTAGCTCTGCTGGGACGGTTACCTTTTTCATTGTCTCAGAAATTAATCCTCCCCCCACAACTGCCACCACTTCTCATCAGGCCCGGAGAGAGCTACGTCAGCTGAAGGAGGAGGCCAGGAAAAAACATGCCGTCTCGGTTATTTGGGCCGGCTGGCAGGGCACCCAGGTATTTTAGGAAGCCTGTTGACTTGATTGTGTGACTTGCCGCCTCCCTCGACACCCTCCACCATCACACACGCCCATTCCCTCCCGCCTCACTATCAAGAAACCCAACATTATCATCGCTCCGCTCAACCCATTCTCAGCATTTCATTTGCAACGTGAGGCAGTTAACCCCCCCCCCAAACACACACACACACACACACATTATCACCCGCCACAGAAGCACGGTTCCAATTACAGCGCCCTCCAGGTGATTTAGTCTAAGCTAACGTAAGTACCTGCTTCTTGACCTGTCACCAGGGTCCACACACTTCAGACCAGGTGGAGCTTTTTGGTGTTTTTATCTCCTCCGTCTGAGACGCATGCCGCCTGCCCCCTGTGCACGACCCCAGCCTTCACTCTCTCCATCGCCACACCCTTTCAGTAGCGCTGCTCGGAACTATCGACGCGACCTTTCTCCTCCCCGTGATGTAACTTTTCCCACCTCTCCTACTCACCTCGGTCTGTTATCAGTTCCCGGGTCCAGCGGACACAGATTGGTTGGTGTGCAGTGTGTTTATTTGACGCAATGTTTGCTGACCTCAGGCAAAAACGATGTCTCCCTCTTCCTCTCATCTTCCCTCACTTTATTTGTTCCCGCCCTCTTGTCTCTTGCCGCCCACCCTCCTTGAACAGGCGCGCAGGGAGCTGAGGAGACTGAAGGAGGAAGCCAGGCAAAAGCATGCTGTCGCTGTGATTTGGGCCTACTGGCAGGGACTCCAGGTACCCAGAAGCCCCCCCGCAGCACAGCACCGCCATCACCGAGTCCTCCACCTACTACTCACCACCCCACGACCCCCCCATCTGCCACAACTGTCTCTTTTTCTGTCTTTTTTCCTCACTCCTCCCTCCCCATCTCTGCCCACTGCTGTAATCGCACTTCTGTGTGTGATGGAATTGTTTTTAAACCACTTACTGGTTTCCATCCCAGAGGTTAAGCGCAGAGGTTACTTTGCCTCCCAGCAAATCTTTAAGCCCAAAAGCGGCTAAACTTTTTTTTATCCTTGTAATAATTATAACGCAGTAACATTCAGCCTTTTCAATTAAAGTTTTTCCCAAGTTTCCATCAGATAATTGAATTTTGCGGCGCTCCGCACTTCGCAGGACTCGCTGTCCTACGCGACTCCTGTGTGACCCAGAAAAGCTGCATTGGCTGAAGGGGATGTTAATCTAAATAAATACAAGTCCACCTGTTTTTCTTCTGTTTGTGGAGGTTTTATTTGATGGTTCATTACAAATGAAGTCGATATACCAAATAGTTAGTTACACACCCTCTTTAATTTGGCATTATCCACCCCTCCCCCACCCCAACAACCAGGCAGAGGCTGTCTCTCTCTTCCCCTCCAACCTCTACATCTCTGTGTTTAACCCTGTATCTAACGTGTGTGTGTGTCTTCAGCTGTGTAAACTGCATGTGTCCCCGTTTTGGTTTTTAATTATGTCGCATAACTGTCTGGAAAATGTCATCACAATGATTGTTGTTTGTGGCATTAATCTCCCCATCCCGTTAATTGAACCATGCCCGGCCGCGCAGAGCACCTGCTCACGCCTCAATTTGCCCGATTGCGGTCAGCGTGTCGGTCATGTGTCGTAACCTTCGTTGACGTTTGGATAATTAGCCGGATAATCATCATCATTTTGACAAATCCCCAGCAGCTTGGACTTTTGTCTGTTGCAGGTGTGTGTTTGTGACTAACCACATGTCTTTCACCGCAGCGCTGTCTGTCTGCATCGGTCCACTAACAGCAAATTCTTGTCTCGGGCTGATTTAAAAGCGGGTTAAGCGACGGTAAATGATCGCTGCTTTTTTTCCCCCTTTTTCCCGGCTGTAAAAGGTCCGCAGAGAGTACAGAAAATTCTTCAGAGCTAACGCAGGCAAGAAGATCTATGCCTTCACCATCCAGAGAATTGTGAGTATCGGCTAAATGTAAATGAGTTTGAGGTAAAAGGGATGAAGGCTGCTTTTTGCTTTTTCATCAAATGTTTGCTGGGATGACGGTGAACATGCCATTGCTCCCGGCGCAGAGCTCTCATGTCCATCTCATTTACTCAGATGCAGAAATATTTCCTGGACCTGAAGACCAACATGCCATCGATGTCCCCTGTAGACAAGAATTGGCCTGCCAGGCCTTACATCTTCCTGGATGGAGTGCACAGGGAACTGCAGAAAATCTTCCATCTCTGGAGGGTAGGACGCTGCTCTGCTTTGTGCACGCCGCCATCATGTTGTTCGTTAGGTTTCCAGATGCATCTCAGCTATTTTCACTCTTTTCTTGTCATCTCAGCAACATGGAATCAGGTTTTCTCGTATATAATTTAGCGTTACAAAAAGAAAAACCTGTTTGTCCTGTTCTTAAACCTGAGAGCGAGGAGGGCTTTGTGCCTCCGGGGCTGGGCCTTTGTAGTGCATGTTCACCTTTCAAATGTCTCATGTGCAGTAAATGTCTTGTTTTCAGTGTAAGAAATACAGGAGCCGGTTCACAGAGGAGAAGAGGGCGGTTTATGAGGAGAAGCTGGAGGCCAGTGAGATCTTCAAAGATAAAAAGGCTCTGTACCCCAGCAGGTACGCAGATAGAGGAGGTTTATGAAAGTGAGATTTAACCAGTTAGCTGCTCAATAAATGAGCTGGTTAGCGAGTCAATTTCCTTGTGAAGTCTCTCTCTTCCTCTGTGGTGCACACAATAAATCAATCGTTTTTTTCCGCTCACCACAGCGTGAATCAGCCCTTCAAAGGAGACTACCTGGAGATTGGCAAGAACCCCAAGTATCAGAAACTCAGCAGTGCTGTTGATGAGAAGGTTCTGCTGGCTGATGTGGTCAACAAAATCAACAGAGCCAATGGCAAGGTGCAGACGCACAAGATGACGCGTTGGAGTGCATCCGCTGTCTCGCGCCCTTCTACCTTTCTGCTTCATCCCATCGGAGGGTTAACGGTTTCTTCTTCGATTTGAAGGGCACGGCTCGGATCTTCTTGCTGACGAAGAACAGAGTCTTCCTGGCTGACCAGAAAACGGGCCAGGTGAAGGCCAGCGTTCCACTGCCAGACCTCGCCAGCGTGTCAGTCAGCACACAGGCCGATGGCTTCTTTGCTCTTAAACTCAAAGAGGTGAGGAACATTCCCTATTTTCACCGCCTCTCCTAAATCAAATCCCAGGAAGATTAGTTCCATTTCAGGGGCTCTCGTTTCCCAGGGCGATTCTGCAAATGTCGAACAACAGTATTTTTGGCTGTATCGTCTCAGTCGGTGCAGCATTAGAGGTCCATGAGTACATTTTCAAGCATCACTCATCACCATTTGTCTGAGTTGACTAGGTGTAAACATCCTACAGGACCAAACTGAATTTTTTGGGACAATTTTGGCTCTGTCTTGACTTCAGGGGTCAGCCTCGGCAATCAAAGGAGACTTCTTACTCAGCAGCGATCATCTGATCGAGATCATCACCAAACTCCACCGCACCGGGGCCACGGCCGCAGACAGGGAGGAGCTCAACATCGACATCTCGGACGAGTAAGGCGGAACAAATCAGGCGGGTTTTCCTCCTCCCGGGCGATGCTTCACGTGCTCTCTCTTGTGCGGCAGGTTCCTGGTACAGTTCAAGCAGGACAAAGTGTGTGTGAAATTCATCCAGGGAGCCTCCAAGAACGGCAACGCCGCATCCTGCAAGCGCAAGAACAATCGCCTGCTGGAGGTGTTGGTGCCCTCGATGGCGTAGCGCGCCTCCTCGGCCTGCTCGCCAATGCTTGTCCTTGAGGGTTCACATTGATGGGGGGGGTTGCTGTTAAAACTCCCAGTTACACCCAGTTCGTAACCTCTCATCTGGACACCAGTCACCCCCCCAGTGTCCACCATGAGCCCACAAATTAGTGCTGTTATTTGCCTTGTGGTCTTTTTTGCCTCTTTCTCTCTCTTTCTCCACAGATTTACATCGACACCATATTCTTTTTCGTGTTTGTTTTCTGGCAGAGAAAGCCTTTATCTGGGTTGCCCGCCATAGACATGCCGTGAAATCTTTTACTGGTGTTTTGTAGAACTGGGATAACGAGATGGATAAAGGGAAAGCAGACCGGCGGCGGTGGTGTTCTGCCTGTTCAGTGAATCATTCTTACGAGCGCGAGTCATTGTAAGAACTGTGTGGAACTCCAGTCTGGGCTTTTTCATTCTTCATTCTCGAGTATCAGGACGAGCTGAGACTTTGACAAATTTCCTGCGCTTGTTTCCACCTGCCCACCAGGTTTAGCCACAGTAAATATTAGCACATTGTGTGAAAAGGGGTGTTTTTGTTCCGTGCTTACATACACTTTTGTCCTACGTGCTGTAGAGCAGGTCCCTGGTCAGGTGGCAGCGTCGACAATTCTCAAAAGCCCCCTGTAGGTGATCGACCCCCATCTGCTCATGCTGTTGATGCTAAACTTGGTTTTTTGTTTTTTATTTTTAGAAGGGAGCCTGTCAGTTTGCGATGGCATTTCCCCTCTAACCGCATACGTGATGAGCTTTACGGCAGAGCACAATGTGTGATCGTTATCCAAGCCTCTATTTAATCTGCCAAGTCGGTTCATGTCCTCAACTCCATTATGAATCAAAGAAACTGGCTAAGGCAGGACAGACACACCAGTGGGAGCAAATCCTTCTGCTCCAGATGAAATTAAACCCTTTATTTTGACCCTTATTGTGCAATAATTGAAGATACATCTTGATTGTACTTCTTTACAACAAACTGGTGAGAATGCAGAGCCCTAATAGAAGCTGTACATATGCTTTCCAGCCTGGCAGCGACTATAGGTTCCTTTAATAACGTTTCAATTGCTGTGTTTGTGAAATAGTTGTTTCTTGCCGCTGCAGCTTGAGTTATTATAGTGCTTGGTTTTCCTCTGACCTAATGTGCAGTTTTAAACAAGGGGAAAGGCCAAATATTAAGTGCACGTGACCTCTCAGAAGAAATTAGCCGGCTACAGCTTTAGAAATACTTCTAAACTTCACTGTTGCAGAAGCTTCCGCTTGTAACGCTCTTTATTTTGGATGTTTCGGAGGTGGGTGTCGTACTGTCGATTTTTCCAAGTCGGGCAGATGTTGCTGCAGTAACTGTGAGGTAAGAACACAGCCAAAGTTGGTCAAGATGCATTTTGCATTCCAGGGTACCTTGGTCTGTACCGTTTGCGTGTTTATTCACTTATGTCATGCAGGCCAGGGATATAAGAAATTGATTTGCTTTCAATGCCACTTTTTGATGTATCTTCTTCCTTGGCACTGTTTCAATGTGCCGCTGCTAAGGTGACACCTTTTCTCCCGCCTCCCCTTCTATCCCATCGATGTTTTTCCGATCTGAACATGGTTGAAGCTGCAAAATGTCTGCATTCCTGTGTGCCTATTCGTAACCTGTGCTGAGAGACAGGATATTAAAATATTTCAGTAGAATTCTGTGTAACATTTACAAGTAATCCTTTTTTTAAATTAAATAAAAATCAATAATAAATGTTATTCTGAAATGGTCTGGTTCTGCTTTTTGTTTGTCGTCACATCCGACTGTTAAATCTGCACTAATGAAATCTAAGTAGCACTGAGACTGGACAACCATCTCTGGTAGCCCTGCAGCTGGCCAGCTGTTTTCCATCACCTCTTGGGGAGTTCTGTCCCAGGGTTAAATTCCGTGGCTTGGGGAAGGCTGCTGGCTACAGGTCCCCCGGGAGCAGCCCTCGCATTGAACAGAGTGGCAAAAAATAGCACAGCATTTGGAGCTGCCCAGTGCACTGTTCCCACCACTCTGCAGGCTGGGAAAGGAAGGTGGAGCCCCAGTCTCCCAGTGGATAGCCCAGTGGGAGAGCAGCCCTCGATGTCATCCTGCAAAGCCAAATCTGCCGCGGTTTATCTCAGAACCAGCGGCTCCACTGCAGCGTGTCGATATGAATTATTTAGGCAAAGAAAATCAGATCTTGATGATTTATCAATGTTTTTGTCCACCCAGATGACGGCCTGGAAGAAACCTTTGACATTGATTTTTTTCGAGCTCCTAGCTGATAAGAGATAAGAGCGTGCTGTTGCGTTTAGTTTAGTCTCTGGCGACCCCGTGTGGATAGTTGATTAAATTAGCGTTTGAATATTGTAACAATAGACTTATTTGAAATCAAAAATTGCAGAAAACATTTTTTTATGATAAAGACGTTTTTAGAATTTTAAAATTTAGCAACACGTTAAAATGCTGCATTTCGAATGTATTCTACCGTATTTGGCTTTACAATTGTCCCATTGAGACGCAGTAGTGCATCCAAACAATGGACGCGAGGACGTCAAAGCAGGAGCAAATGATGGTTGGCTCAAACAAAGAGAAAAAAAACAACTTAAGAAGTCATTACCCCGCAGGACGAGAAGTGCCTGGTTGCTGTGATGGATTTTTCCTTATTTGAGTGGAATTGCATTTCATCGTGCAGCGTCTAATAATGTTCTCTCCTGCAGGTTGGCAGCAAAGTTAAGCTGATTGGCCTGATTGCGCTGATTTTGTTTGACGAAATCTTGAAGGGTTAGACACACACGCTCCCGAACAAGCAGCTCTCAAACAACCACTCAAATCAATGTGAGAGTTTATTTTTAATTTTGTGCAAACTCATTCCGCGGTTATTGGGTAATACCACAGGTTGAACACTAGAGGTCACTCAAACCGGCTTTAACGACCAGATGGGGTCGACCAAAAAAATAAAAATAAAACAAAAACGTTTTATATATTGGGTTATTTTTCTGTCGCATTTCTAAGAACGTTTAATTTGTTTGACCGAAAATTTAAATTGCGAATCAACTTAAAACCTAACCCATAATTCACTCAAAATGATTTCTTTCATCTTTTTATGAGGAAAACCTGATGTGATTTTCTTTCATTTTGGAGAGCAGACTTTGCTCGGTATCAACAGGAAGACTTTTATCTGCATTCATTTAAAAGGCTGGGCTGCCCCCCCCCCCCCCCCCCCCCCCCCCCCCCCCCCGCCTCACCTCCTGACTACTATGAATAATGTCTGTCCTTTTCAGAAAACAAAGATCTTAAAAGATTAAAAACCAGCATCTGCACTTAACTGAATTTACTACCATCTATAGTCAATAAGAGCAAAGGTCAGCGCAAACTAATCTAAGCAATGCTCAGCATATGCATCCTCCCTCCAATCTTTATTATTCTTCCTACCTAATGTGTATATCTACACATATAGCATATAAAAATGCCTATAAGTAGCACCGTTTGATAAAGATGAGCTCTGAGATGTAGCTGTATGCACGATGATATTTCAGCTCCGGGGTCGAGCGACGTCAGTGGTGGTTTTCCAGCTGCGCTCTGATCAGTGAGACGTTACCGACACCTTGTACGCACGCTGGAAGTTAGTTAACCACTCTGAGCTGCCACAGCGTCAAGGCTGATTTCATCCTCGAGTGAAGGAGTTCAAAATGTAGACGTCGCTGCATCGGCCTGTTGATTTACTTTGGCAGAAATCTATGTTGTGATTTAAATGAAAACACCCCTTCCTGCATGAGCAGATAGTGACTATATGTCATTAGGTGGAAATACTTCCAATGCCAGATTAACAAGATGAATGTCGACCTTTGAAGGTCAGTTTTAAAGACAAGTAACAAAGCAAACGAGTGGGGATGGGGATTCCTCCAAATGGGCTGATTGAGGAGCGTCAGTGATGAGGTGATAAATCTGCAGAGAGATTAGAGAAATGAGGAAGGAGGGGTGGCAGACGGGGACGGACCCAAAACGACACACTGGGACTGTGAGGGCAGCTCGGAGGGAGGGCCGGAGGCTGGAACGGGCCTGATTAATGAGCGTTTGTGGGTGGTGGAGAGTTTGTGTCCCCACTCGCCCTTGTGTCACTGGCGTTCTCAATGGCTTCATCAATTTGCAGCCATTATCACGTCAATAGGCCAATAGGTAAGAATGGAGAGAAGACAGAGTTAAGGATTGTGTGATTGTCTAGGTGGTGGTGGTGGTGGTGGGGGGGACTTCTGTTGCACCATCTGTGGATATCTAAACACTGAGCAGTGAACACTTATGTCCTCTCTAAGTACTTCCTTCCAAGTTATAGTGTTTTAAAAAAAGAGAGATTATAGCAGTGGATGGGGCAATGAGAATAAAAGTCACATTCATGCCATCAGGTATAATCTAGATATCTAGAGATAGGTGATGGAAAAATGATGCAACTTTGACTTAAAAATGTCAAATATGTATATATAACAAGCAATGCAGCTCAAAATAGGTCAAAAGTGCCCTAAACCAGCCAAGATTACTCAGCTCTGCTTTCTTTGTATAGCAGACACACCTGTGCCACTAAGCTAGCAAGTTAAATAAGAATTCATTGCTATCGGTGTGCTCATGCATCTTTGCGTCAACGGTGGAGATTGACTCGGCGTGAGGCTGCGTTTTCCTGCGAACACCAGCAGCTGTGCTGCTGATAGGGATAAGGAAATAGCTGCACACACATCATTAGGTGCTCATTTACAGACGGGAGGAGGATGCGCATCATTCCCACCATCCCACCAGCAGGTTCACGCCGTCACCTCACACAGGCGATAAGACGGTTTCTGCTCACCTTCTTCTTTACGTTTTTTGAGCACAGCCTGTATTAACCTTGACTTGTCCGTCCAAGGTCAAGGCTCAGTAAGCAATCTGGAACTAATCAACCAGGAGGTGCTGATGTCCCACAGTGAACTGTGCAGTAAAACAGAGAAGACAAAACTTTAGAAGTTAAAACTCTGCTGTGCATATAATTAGGCATGATTTATGCAGAAATAAATGCAGCACAAGAGCTGATATATTGTAGGAAGGAAAGGGGTCGTTACTCTAAAGATTTAAAGTCCTGTTTTTTGGGTTTTTTTAACCAAACATGGGCCATTTTGCTGGCGTCTCCCTGTTTGGTTTCATTCCCAAAACGGTTGCTTTAATGTTTTCAGAGGATTTCAGCATGGTGGGTCTGGTGTGTGTGTGTGTGTGTGTGTGTGTGTGTGTGTGTGTGTGTGTTTGGAGGCGTGGCGCCCTGTCTTCATTAAGTTCACAACACCTCTAATCACACTAATAGACTCTACACCTGGCCTTTCTTTTCATATCTCATTTTTCTCGTTGCTGCAACTGATGAAATTGTTGTCGTTAGACAAGCAAACTCTGGGGTGGGAGTGGTAGGGATGGTGGTGGGGGTGGGGGTGGGGGGAGTGGAGGGGGCAGAAGGTAAAGATCGGGGTAGGCTTGAGGTCGGGAGACATGGGGGGCAATTAGGGAAATGAAATCTCAACTTCAGTGTGGGGCAACATACATCAACAATGACAGCCCCTCCCCCCAACATGTCAGTCTAAGATTACCCCCCCAGTTAACTCCTCATGCTAATGACAACTCAGACCTTCCAGCTCATGAACACATGCGTTGTGCAGTAGACATTAAATGCTTGTCTTGTTTACTCGTTTGCGCTGTGTATAACAGCTGTAGTTCTCAAAATGCCGCTCAGGTGTGTGTTGGTCAGCGGTGCTTCTGTGTGACTGGGCAATGTTTAGAGGTTCAATGACATCACTTCCTGTTTATATTGAGGACTACAGGGACACTGAGGGTGTCATGGAATAAAAACAGGAAATGACATTACACTGGCACTCAGGGATTTAAAAAATCACCTTAAAACTATTAGTTTTAACCCCAAACTCCAAAACAACATCACACAAGTTCAAAGGATTCATCGGAGGTTGGTTTTTAAGTTTTGTTCATCTTTATGGGAGATAAAACTGACCAGACGTCAGTATAGTTGCTCCTCCAAGTGATCAACAGCAATCTGGCATGAGTGAAACAACCAAAAGCGCTGTTTACACTCCAAATATCTTTTCAAATCAATTCCTGTATTAAAATGTGTCGTTGTGGAGGGCATGTGTCACCCACACTGCTTATTGCCTCTTTTATCCAAATTGCTTTGCAGCTATAAATCAGCAGGCAGGTCATTTCAGTGTAAACAGGCGCGAGCAGCGCAGACTACAATGTAATCATCCTAGAACCTATAACCTTCTCGCCTCTCCCTGCTGCCTTTTTTTATTGTTTTATCTCTCACTGGAGGAGTGGAGGTGTTTCTGCCTCTGGAGCAATGAGGAGAGCGAGGAGTGAGAGGAGAGAGGAGAGTTATGATTCCTCGCGTCGGCTTGCCCCAACACTTCCCTGCAAACGCGGATACGTGCTCCCACCTGATTAAAGGCTGGAGACACGGATTGGTGGGTGTGTCCGTGGCCGCTGAGGCTAATTGAACTGTCTCCTCACCGGCAGAATGGTGGTGTGTGGGGAGAATGATGGTGACCAGATTAAACAGACGAGGGTACGAGGCGCAAGGATGCATCGGCCGGAGAACAAACGACACACATCAGGATTGATTTTGTTGGTTGGCCTTGAGTGACAGCTCAAGAACAGCTTGTGTCATGGAAAAGAATTGTGTTGAGTTTCCTCCTCTTTACATTCATCTGAATCAACCGTTCTGCAGGGTTCATGATTGCAGGAGTTTATCTCCTTATGGGGACAATTATGATAATTAAATAAAGACCTTTTTAATAAATACCATCTCTTGATGCTTCCTCAGTTATTCCAGCATCAGATGAGGTTGGATTCCAGTTGAATGATTCAAGTTGGATAGCTCACTAAGGCTATTTCTTCATCCTGAACCACCAGTTAAATGTCAGTCTCCTTTCAGACAAAAAGCTAAGATGCAGCACAGAAGGAGAAATCTTCAAAAGAAGAACAAGTGTCAAGTCAAGCCAGAAAACAGTAACAACACCACTAGATCCACGTCAGTGGGTCTTTCCAGGAAACTGAAATTCTATTTTCTGGGTTCGGTCACTTAAAGGTGCCGCCCAGAGCGAGCAGTCTGGTTCCCCCTCCACAGAGCAACAGATGTTTAAGTGCTCCGTGCAGACACCACCTCGCCACCCCGTCTCCTCCCAGGTCTTTGTGCAGTAACCAGCTCTACTCGTGTCCCTCTCCTCCTCTCATTCACACGCCTACTGTTTAGGACTAATTAGCTATTCTGCTCCTCTGTTTCTGCCCCTCATTGTACTGTCATCCTGCTCTTTACTGTGTTGAGTAATAATCATCCGATCTCAGCACCACCACCCCTCCCCTCACCCCCCCTCGCTCCACCCTCTTGTCCTCCACATTATGGCCTGCAGTCTCAGTTGTGACGGCGCTCATCAATCAACTTATTTGGAGTGATGTTGAACCCTTCAACCCCAAACTCCCACCTCTGATCAACCAGGAAGTTTCCTATTCCCCCATGGCCCATTAGGCCTATTTGAGCAGTGATGGGACACCACAATAGCTGCAACAATAGAATGCAAAAGGAGATATTAGGACTGAAATCACAAAAGAAAAGGAGAAGCAGGAGCAGAACAACAGGCTGTATTATATTCTTTCGTGTTGGGATTTTGGGGGGATTTTCTGGAAGTGTCCTGGGACAAATTATATTTGAATCTTGCTAATGTGCTGACCTTTTTGAGAATTTATCTGTTAAGTTGAGTCATAAATGAAACAAATGCAGGACTCTCAAGACTTGTTAATGTGCAGCCACAGTGCATGCCAAGTAAATATTGACTTTGTTACTGTATGCTGGCACGAACGGAGCTGTTTATGAGCTACATTTAAACATAAAATGAGTGGCGCAGCAGTCAGCGCAGGAGGTTCTGGATTCACTTCATTTTTGTGGCGGTTCTGTGTGGAGTTTTCACATTCTCTACATCTCAGTGTGGGTTTTTAGCTCAAACTTTGCTTCCTCCTGACTAAAGGTTGATCTATGACTCTAAATTGGTCTCTGTGTGAGTGTGTGAGTAAATAGTGTGGACTGTGTGATGACCTGGTGACCTGTCCTGGCCGGACTGGAATACGCTCCAGCATCCACGTAGCCCTGATTAAAAATAAGCGATTGTTCTTGTAAGTGATTGTCCTGATTGAACGTCACAAAACCACATGTGGGTAGTTGGAACTTTACATTCATGGTTTGTAAGAACAAAAACTCAATATAATTATGACCAACCAGGCAATGGCCCTAAATCACAACGTTGAACCCATGATACCTCTGAGTGGCGTGATTCTAAATGCCGTGTTCTTACAGAACCCATGTCAGACAAAGTGCTATTAGTCCTGAGATGTCATTGTCAAAATGAGTCAGAATTTCTTTGTAACTTCAGGCTAATCGTGTCTCTCCCTGATAACCTTATCGACATATTACAGGCAAGCGTCTGATCTGAAAACTTCCACCAGCCTTCACTTCTATATGGCTCCTCTTTTGATGTCACCTCGGATACAGTAATATAAAGCTCATTATGATTTATTGCCGGGACTGATAAAGGAACTTGAATATCATCCTTGTCTGATTCATGAGTGGCGACAAAGAGCCTCATTGTGTTTCTGCATGATTCAAAAGACAAAACTCCATACTGGCGACTATTTTTCCGTTTATGGTCTAATTACAACACGTCTGTTCTGCTTTCCTCAGAAACTCAATAAACATAAAAATAACCCGATAATAATTAGTCACGATGGTCCCACAGGTAAGCACACAGGCCGTTTCCTTTATTGCATGTTGAACAGGTGTTGATGTGTTTGTTTTTGAAGTGAGAGGGTCTGTTTTCCCAGGCCTCTTACGCCGCCTTATCAGTCCTCTATAAACTGGGCACTGGAAATCACTATTGGTTAAGCTATGGCAGAAACATATACACATTTATGTGAAATTCACTAGACCCACCTGACACTAAGTTGTTTTTATCAAGTAATATCCAGTAGACTGAAAGTAATTTGCTATCTTGGTGTATTTTCTGCTCAATTAGCTCCAGATAACTTCCTTTTTACATAAAAAAAAATACACTTCAGCTTTCTACAGAATCCTTCGTGCTGATCTGGGCTTGCCTGGGTGTCGGTCGGAATCACACATGTGGGGGGAAATGAGTTTGTTGTCACTTTACTGCCTCTTTATCGGCATCACAGTGTGGTGATGACTGATAATCATAGCAGGTACGGCTGATAAGAGCCTCTCTGTTTCTGTGACCGTCAGCTGGCAATAAAATGTAATGAAGAGTTAGTTGTAAAATAATGAATATCTCTAAAGTGACATCACAGTTATTAACACAGTGTACTCTTGGGTCTCTGTTTATGTGTGTTTGTGTGTGAGAAAACTACACCTCAATTACAGCTGATATAATATTTGTGGTGAAAGCAAGCAAGCAAGCAAGCAAGCAAAAAAGAAAGAAAGAAAGAAAGAAAGAAGAAAGAAAGAAAGAAAGAAAGAAAGAAAGAAAGAAAGAAAGAAAGAAAAGCTTGCCTTTTTACGCAAATTATCCAGAAAATACAATTTTTTTTTATCCCGTTAGTTTATCAGAGTAGGTCAGAGTAGTAAATGAGTGGCCAAAATTAAACCTTGAGAAGCACACCCCCCTTTAAGGCTGCTTGGCCAATCAGAGAGCAGAAAACTTTATTGCGCCTTTAGCTGATGTTTCATTTCAACGCGGGAGTGAAGGAGTGTTTACGCACACGACACTGGAGTGGGCCACAGTTCTTTACGCATTCTTTACGCACGTGGATGAAGAGCAGATCAGAGGGAAGAGAGCAGTGAGTGCGTACTGGGCCGTCCCTCGCTTTGCCAATCGACATTTAAAGATCTATAAAGTTAACCGGAGGAGGCGGATTCGTGTCAAATTGTTACAACAAAAAGAGCCGACAAAATCCAGTTAATACCCAGAGGAAATACTTCTGCCACTACTTTCAAAGTTGAAGCGTCGTGGGGCAAAATGACTGCCGCCATGGAGAAATCTAATAACTTTCGTATTGACGCGTTACTGGCGCACGGTGCGGGGCCGAGGACGGATGTGGATGGCGCATCCTCAGGGGTTTACTACCGCAGAAGCCCCGGCGGCAGCACGTTGTCACTGCGCGGGTCCGACTCGCCGTCCCCTCATTCAAACCCCAAAGAAACAAACTCTTCTCCACCCCCCCAGGACGTCCAATACAAATCCCAGCGGTTCCACCTGTCCCCGTCCGGCATCAGTGCCCTGCACCAAGCGGGTCTACTAGGAATTCACCCCGGCTCCGTGTATCCTATGGCTGCCCTCGGAGGCCAAACGCAGGGATTCATGTACCCCGGGTTCGCACAGCTGCTGCAGCCGTACCCAGAGCAACTCAAGGGCGCTTCCATGGCCGCTGGGCTCCCGCTGGAGCACTGGCTCAGATCTGGAATGATGGTTCCCAGAGTTGGAGAGTATGGAGGTAAGCAGATCATATAAGAAGACTCCAGCTATGTCAATTTGGTCTTGCAAAAATCCTACTTTTACAACTTTTATTACCAATAATCTTAACAAACTTTCTCATATTTAATATTTATTTAACAAAGGGATGTCCATGCTTGTTCCAAGTAAAATAAAAATGTTTTTACTTATTATTTTACTATGTTTTATTTTGGTCATGGGTTTGAGAGGCCAAACGCAGGGATTCATTCAACATTGTGATATTGACTTTTCTCACTTAAAGAACATTCATCTTGTATAAAATAACAATATTTATCACATGAGAAGCACCTGAAAGAGCAGTACTACTTAATCGACAGTGTTTTCATTAGGATAATGGGCCTGTGTAATTTATTGCCCTTCCAAAGTAATATCATCTGACACCTCAGATAAACTGAGATATACTGTACTGGCAAGATGACAGGTACAGGCTGAAGGAATCTAAACAGTGGGAGCACTGTCTGCTTAAAATGTTGACTTCTGCACAACAGCTTCACAAGATACACATTATGTTCTTATCTAAACTGAGGGGAATATCATTTTTCTACTGTTGTTTTGTCCACGCATTTCCCCCACGTAGCCATATCCCAGGGAGGGTTGCTTGGGAAATGTCGGAGACCCAGGACGGCTTTCACCAGTCAGCAGCTGCTGGAATTAGAAAACCAGTTCAAGCTCAACAAGTACTTGTCCAGACCAAAGCGCTTTGAGGTGGCCACTACGCTCATGCTGACTGAGACACAGGTGAGGGAGGCTGTGGGACATATGGTCTCATATGGTCATGCTTGACAACTCTGTCTTTTCAAATGGATGGATTTTTCTTTACAGGCCACACAAAACAAAAGGTGGAAGATAAGTAGACAATTATGTAACGAGTATTATGTCCATTCAAGGCAGGGCCTTGTGTATCTTCTTCATCCCCCTCTCACATTTCTTCTTTGAATCCCACACAAATGGAGATGTGCAACACTTTCATTGTTCACTTTGCTTTCCATTAGGTTAAAATCTGGTTCCAGAACAGGCGCATGAAGTGGAAGAGAAGCCGTAAAAGCAAAGAACAAGGAGCCTTGAATTCCCCATTGACCGATGTGAGCGTGGATGTACACAGCATCAAGCCTCAGAATGACTCACACAGCTCCAGCCTGGAAGATGAAGACGAGTTTGAAGGGGAGGAAAATGATGAAAAAGAGGAGACGGCAGCACTCAGAGCCGGATCTTTGCCCCCTGTTGGTTTTCTGAAGAATGGGACATTGAACTACAGCTCTTACTCAGAGGAGGAGCTGGAGGAGGGAGGGGCACGAGCAAGAACAGGAGTTTAGCATGAAAAACATCAAGTATTTACTAATATTTATTTTCTATTAAAAAGACAATACATAAAGCAGTGCAGGGCACAAACATCGGAGTGCAAATTGGACATCTTTTTTCCCACTTTCATATTGTGTGTCTGGAGCTCTTAAACTAACACGTGTTGAGATGTACACGATGGGCTCTCGGAGAAATATAAGTATTTAATTGGTTAATGACTTGTAATCCAACTGCCTTTATAAATATGCATAATCTTAACTGTATATTTGGTTTTCCGGAGCAAGACTACAAATGCAAGCTTGTATGCCCACTCTGAAGATCTAATTTATTTAGAAATGTGTAAATTGCATGGATGTTGGTAATAGCACTTGATGGTAGAACACAGAGAGCATTGCATAAAATTCCACTTTCAGATTTAATTTATGAAAAGAACCTTATAATGGAGCTTTATGATGACTTTAAATATTAAAAGTATTGAGCTGATTGAAGAGAAGGCAAATATTGTTTGTCTGTCCATGTAATTGTGTTTGTTTTGGTCTCTACCCTTTTGTAATATATTTTAAATTGAAATATTGTTGCCATCATGTCTTTCTCTTCTGAAAAACTATTTTTTGTTAAGCGTGTTGTGTTGTCATAATTTAACTTCATAGACTGTAATATATTCACATTAAAAGCAACAACAGTGTTTATGTGTAATGTAGGTATGAAATAAAAAGGAAAGATACATGATTGAATTTGTGAAGAATTTAATTATGTTCACAGTGGATACAAGAGTTGCTCCATGAACATATTTTTATGAACCAATACAGTTTTACACAGTTTGGGGGTTCCATAGTGAATACTTATTGAAACAAACTTTTTGCGAAGAGCAATTGTCCCTCCTCAGTTTCCATACGGCCCGTTGTTGCCGTGGTAACACCGGAAATGCAAACCGCTTTAACACTAGTACCTACTCAGCGCGGCTCTACCTGACACGGAACGGTTTGGAGGCTTTTCCACCAGATGTACCGGGACCGAGCAGGTATTCTTCTTTTACGATTTTTCTCCCAGCTATAACCTGCGACTTTTCAAATCGTCTGGGCAACTTATAACTTCAAAACGAAGAGCGACAAACTTATGCTGCTGCGCTGGAGACTGACGTGAAAGCATGTAACGTTCTGCTGTTACTGTCCGCGACGCGCAGCCGGTTGCTGCCGTGAGGCCCTTCACGCGCTTCAAAGTACGCGCAAGCGGCCCGCAGCGTCCCGCAGCGTCCCGCAGCGACCCGCAGCAGTCCCAGATCTAGACTGAGGGAAGACGCATCGCGCATGCGCCGCTCATCCAAACCGGAGCCGCGCTTTGGAATCACGTGACCCAGAGAGCAGGGCAGCGGAAGAAAAAAAAAACCGCTTTCACCTTTTCCATACATCCCAAAACATTAAAAAAGAAGCTTTGACATTCCATCTTTCAATGATGAAAGATCAAAGGGCCTAGGGTTCAAAGCAACACACTGTTCTCTGTACTACTGGTATTGGTTAACTTCAAACGCAGTCAGCAACTATAGAACAAAATAAAAAAAATACATTAAGGTAAGATATTTGCATCAAAGACAACAAATTGGCGTCATGACAGAATTAAAAGAAATCAAACACAATCAACAGATAAAATGTGAAGTTTTAAACATATTTTAGGTGTTTTTGCTCACTTTATGTCTCTCATTATTCACTATTGCAATTCGCAGAATGCAAAGGTCCAGACATATTTTACAGTTAATATTATGAAGGCATTGTCTCTTTTCTAGTCATGCTAGCTGACGATGAGGATCCTGATTCACTTTGTTCTGGCCCCCCATTGAAACCACTCTCCCCCGAGAAAGATGTCAAAGTAATGCTATACGTAAGTAACGGATAGCGATACGTAGATCGCGGTGTGATATGCAAAATATTGCTTTACGTAAAAAATATTTCTAGTTAAAACTAAATCGTGTCTCTATTGATTTTTAATATTGACCCCCACATCACCAGAGGCAGCAGGATGAGAAGACCCTGCAACAGACAAGCAGCCAAAGAAGCGCCAGTCTTGGGTTCAAAACTGATCCAGAACTGGTCTGGGAGGACTGGAACCTTCAAGGGGAGCTCACCAAGATCTTAGTACTAAAAAATATTCACAGTAAACAGAAGATGATTCATGTCAGGTAAATATACACATGATTATATACAAAAAGCTCACTCTCAGTTATAAAATCCACACAGTTACAGTGCATCTGTCTACCTTATTTTTACCTCCTTTTCTCAACCAGGCCTCCAGCAACTGAGGTTTTCACTGTATTGACTCAAGGGATAATCTTTATCAGCCCAGGGACAACTTTCTCAGTTCCAATCAGATTTAGACCTCTCCAGTTAACAGAGGTAATAGAAAACACAGACCTTGTGGTTCATTCTTTACTTCGGCAAACAAAACGTAAATATAATGAAAATCACCACTGTTAAAAAAAGAATGTTCTTTTTAAATTTAATTCTAAACAATAGCGTTACGTTAGCATATTTTATCTTATTGTCCCATTTGTGTGTCTGTAAATGCTTTGGCTGATTTGTAGTATGAAGACAGCATTGACTTTCAATGTAAAGGTGGCAGCTTTAGAGTCTGCCTTCGTGCCACAGTTCCCCATCATGCCCTGGAGGTGCCAGAGTCTCTTCTGCTGCCAAAATGCGCTGTTGAACACTCAACAAATGCTTCGTTTCTTCTCAGAAATTTGAGGTGTGTATATGACAAAGACACAGAGGTGGTTGTCACAAGGGAAGTGTATCTTTACCAAAATAAATCAAACTGTTATTCTCTTCTGCTTTTTCTTTCTCCCATTGTTCCTTCATCTGCAGTAAACTTGAGACCTTTTTCCAGTGGGAGTGTAAACCTCCGTTCCAGCTACACCCAGAGAAAGGCCTTTTAAGTCCCAGACAGAACTGTTGCATCACGGTGGTCTTCCAGCCACAAGCTGCACTGGTACACCGAGAACATGCCCACTGCTGGTTTGGAGAAGAAAACAATGAGGCAAAGAGGTCCTGCACGGTGTTGCTGGAGGGAGAAGGTACAGTATCTAACAAGCTAAACAGGAAGTGTAGATTTTGGGTGTAGTCCATAAAGGCTGGTTGTTTTCAATGATGCTGAGAGGAGAATTCAATAAGAACTCCAGTCTATTTATTCTCATCTGTGCTTTGCTTTACAGCTAAGATGCCTTGTCTTCAGCTACGAATTCCAGGTGTTGAAAAACAGTGTGATCCAGTGCTGTCATTTGGCTCTGTAGCCGTTGGCAAAAGTTCACAAAAATCCATTGAAATCTTCAATCCCACCCCAGTGAGAATCACAGCAATACGCATCCACATAACGTGCAAATGTAAATTCCTAAGGGCCCTGACTCTATTCTCTCTCTCTCTCTCTCTGCTTGTCCCAGGTAACAACTTCTTTCACACTTTCACTGCTGACTGACTGGGTACCGTTGACGGGGTTGGAGTTCACCTGTGACATGACCGATGGGGAAGTGGTGCCTGGTGGATCAAAGTGGGCTAATGTTATCTTCACTCCTACTGTGGTGGATTCATCCTCCATTCAGTACTTATCTCTAAAATGCAGAGGAGCAGTGATTGAAACGCTACTCAAACTCAGTGGAGGCTGCATAGGTAGCACATGCACGACCCACATACGGCCAAAAACAGATCATCTCCAAGGAAGACAATCTTAATTTTTCCTTTTGCAACCAGGTCCAAAGATTTCATTGTCCTCACCTGTGCTGGATTTTGGCTGTGTTGAGGAAGGAGAAGAACGTGTGCACCAAATGGAGTTGATAAATTCTTCTCCTGCAGAGGCTGTCTACCAGTGGGACCTGGACTATAATGCACACAGTGTGTTTAACATCCATCCAGCATGTGGGATCGTACGCCCACATAGCCAGACCAGCCTGAAGGCAGTCTACAGGCCCACACAACCTGCTGCACATCACCGAAGAGTGCCCTGTCTCATCCTGCGGATGGTGGGAGGCAGTATGGAGATCACAGCACATATATTTAAGTCCTTACATCTATGTAATCTCCCCCTCAGGAGCCCGTGTTCCTCACCTTGCTTGGTACCTGTAACTCAAAGTCCACACAACCATCAGAAAAGGTAACAAGAAAAAGGCAGATTTTAGAGAGATTGCTTTTTAAGGAAACAATAGAACAAACAACAGAAATCCTCTGTTTCTTTTTTTCTATTCACAGTTGCAGAGACCAGAGTCCACTGAACAAAAATCTGCCATGGAGGAATATTATCTATCCTGCCTCGGGTGCAGTGGTCCGCTGGCTCTTACTACTCCAACATCTCCGGCTGTGACTGTGGAGCCGACAAATCTCATGTTTAATATAAGAATGTCATCCCCTGTGTGCGCTTCTTGGTCATCTTCTCAGACTGTCTCTGTCACCAACCACACCAAGCTGGAACTCTGGTATACAGCATGCTATGCACAGTGATTTATATGCTCATAATTTGTTTTGGCTTCTTACTATGACACGTGATGCTCTTCCAGCCTGGTGTGGACTACTGCATCAGATTCTCCGTTCTCCATATTCCCTCCATCATGTAAACTGATGCCACTGAAGTGCACTTCATTTATAGTGACCTATGACCCCAAGCAACCAAATATTCTTCATGCAGTGCAGCTAGAGTGCTTTGCCTACCATCAGGTATTGCCTTTTAATCTGAATCATGTATTTTGCACGCTTGAGTAATGTCAACATTAGAATAAATGTGCTGTCTTGCCTCAATATCTGGATGCTGCAGGGAACCCATTGCGATGAGAAGCAGTCGCTGTACCCTCCTTACTGCATTAATGTCAGAGTCATAGGCTGCTTGTTTCAGCGTGTCAAAGAACCAATTATCCCAAGCTGCTCTTTAGAGCCCTCACGAGTGGTGAGACCTTTTTTTTTTTTTTTGGAGATGAAAGATTTAAAATGATACACTGAAATATACCAAACTACACACTGTTCAAATATTCAGTGATGTAAATGTGTGGGTTTTTTTGTCTGCTGTAGGTGTTCGTGCCCTTTAATGTTCGCTCCTATCAGACAGCACTCCTCAAAAATTGTGGGGACTGCCCTTTAACTTTCTGTCTGGACCACAACATGTATGGTACCTTGGCTGAAACTGTGGCTGTAGCACCCAGGTGTGGTTTGATCTACCCTGGGGGCCACCAGATCCTCACCCTCTGGTCAAACCCCACAGAAGACAGTCCTGGACAGGAGTTTAGCATACACCTCCAGCTAAATGGAGTTGAGAATGCCATGGTACAGTATACTGAGCACACAGAACAGATACACCAGTTATTTCTGATGTTTAATGTTTCAAACTCTTCTAGGTGTTGACAGTTGCCATTTTGATGCAAAAACCATCTATGTCTCTGGAAGCGGATGGCAGCTTGTATTTCCAGCCTACGGTGGTGGGCTCAAGTACACAACGCCGCCATTGTATCAGGAACCTCAGTCACCTACCTTTGCGGTTGGTTAGCATGGTGTCAGTGCTGTGCACAAGGTCTATAATGGTCCTCCGTTGATAACGGCGTCCTCGTGCGGCTCTCTGTGATTGTTCTTTTATGACAGATTCCAGTGGAGCATTGCCGATCCAGACCAGGGGTTTATCATTGTTCAGCCAAATCATGGCGAACTCCATCCAAATGACAAATCAGTGAGCAACAAATGCCATTCTAAGAACCCCATAAAGAGAACTATGGATTTGACAGCTTATAACCTTTTCAGGTCCAAATGTGGTCATTCAGCCCACTGGAAGAAAAAGAATACACATTTGCACCTAAACTCACCTTTTGGCCAACACACACCCCTGGATGTAACAACTCAGAACTCATCCTTAATGTGACGGGAGTGGGCTCCAAAGGGTTTATATTGGTAGGAATTATTGTGGAACCAAACACACAGTGTGGAAAATATGTATATAGACAATATTTTGTTTTCTCCCCAGGCAGAAAAAGCATTTCTGGATATTGGAGAGATTGTAGCAGGAGGTTATCGATCAGCTGAGCTTTCACTGGTGAACCAGAGCCCCTGTTCAGTCTCATTTTGTCTCTCTGTAACGGAGACTGTGCTGGATAAGAACTTTGCTGCTGGCCCTAAAACCATGCCAAATGGTACTTTCTGTTGTTACTTTTTAAATGATTGTACATGTTGTTTAGAAAGTATTTTCTTCAATTATGTGTAAAATGGATAGAACTGTACAAATAGTCCTAATTGCACTCTTACATATCGATACAGCTGAGGGCCTAACAACAAGAACCCTGGGCAACAGTATATTGTGGAAAATAATGTATAATTGTAAAATAAAATGTCCCAAAGTCGAACTTTAATTATCCAGTTATATTTGATCTATTAGCTATACAGCTGGAGTTTGAGAAGGGAACAATTGCCTCACATTCCAAACTTCCTGTTCAACTGACTGTTAAACCACGTAGACAAGCCAGATACCTGTGGACAATCAGTTATCAGATTCTGAGCACCACAGGTAAGTAAAGAAACACCCAAACTATATCTTAATAGGAGGCTGCCGCGTGATAACTCTACAATTTTTTTTTATTCCCTCTAGGATGTGTGTTATCCCCTCTACAGGCTGTGTGTGAGGTTCAAGCTCAAGCTTTGTTTCCCAGCCTACAGGTGGTTGATGTGTGCGGTGGTGGTAGTCTTGGCAATGTTAGCAAGCTCCATCTGTGGAAACTCTTCTCACTGGACAGCCTCAACGGGCTCCTGCTCTCTCCCCCGTCTCCTGCTGAACTGACCCAGAGACCTCCGAGCAGGCACAGGTTGAGCACATACATAACGCTTGGTTTTTGTAAGGTTTTTTCTAAAATAATGCTTTAGTTACAATTTGGTATTCGTTTTTGCCATTTCAGCTTCGACAACACTGCCCTGGAACTCAAGTTCAATGCAGCGCCACTCAATTCCGAAACATCAACCGTTTTCTTGATGTTGTACAACCCGGGTTCTCTGAGTGTGGACTGGTAATTATTATACAAGTGGTATAAAAACATAATGTATGATATGCATCCAGTTCCTTTTATTGTACAGAAATACTGCTACTGGATGTTGATGGATACCGTACATATTGGCTGCATCACCACTCACACAATCACTGGATACTCATGAACTTGTGGTTATTTTTAGGGCCTTCTTATTTCCAGATGACCAACATATAAAGTCGGGCTTCCGGGCTGATACAGGAATAGTAAATGTTGCAGAGTCAAAGGTCAGATGTGTCTTTGTTACAAAATCAATCATTGAGATTGTTTGATATTGCATATCAATTGTAAAACAACCCCAAACAACACGTATATATCTTTATCTGACTCTTAAAAGGCTCAGGCCAAACATCTTTTCAACATCTTTCCCTGTTCTGGAACTTTACTGCCTGGCCAGCAGGGGGCAGTACACTTCCGTTACAGGTGTGTCATGAATCCTTCATATTAGATTCACTTTGTAAACTGTAAACAAGTACTAGGGTAACCAGCTGATTGGGATTTGATATTAGAGCAATAGCATCAGCATCAAATGACTCTGCACTGTTTCACAGGCACGATTTTGTCGGGACAGACCAGCTTTCTGTTGTTTTTCAACTGTCACATGGCAGAGAGTTATTGGTGAGAAGAAACTCAGTTTCACTTTATATCTGAATAAACTACCAGATGAAAATAACATAATGTAGTGTTTATGTAGTTGAAACGTCAGTTACCTTCATGTGTTTGTGCCATGTCTCCACGTTAAGTTAATCTTGGAGGGGGTGACAGTGGAGAGAGACGGGCTCTGTGTTGTCTGTCCACCCAGGCAGCATGTCTTCAACCCTGTCTTTATTGGGGACTGTAATCCTCCTAGACAGGTATGTGTCTTACTTATATGACATAAGGGAATACGGGAGCACTGTTACATAATTGGTACATAATGTGGCAGGACAGTTATAACAGATTTCTGCATTTATAACAGTGATTTCTGAAAGCAGCATCTATAGCAACAAAAGTGTGGTTGTTGTCTGACTCGCTGTTCTTCCTCTCTTTCCAGCAGATACTTGAACTTTACAATGGTTGTGCGGTGCCGTTTCATTACAAAGTGGACTTGGCCGTGTTGTCTCAGCTCCAGAAGGACAATTTTAACCATCAGATTCTGCGCTGCCTCAATCCAGAAGGAGAAGTTCTTCCTGACCGGAGAGTAATGCTGGAGTGGATCTTCTCACCAATTGAAGCTAAAATGTACCAGGTGAGTGAAAACACCGGTATTAGATTTCAATCCTTTGTTTTTCTTTTAATTTGTGTGTGTGATTTAAGTCTTGCTTATTCTCCCCACCCAGATTGAAATTCCAATCCAGATAAAGAACAGGGATTCGATTCTGGTTCGATTGGAAGGATGTGGAATCACAACCCCGGTACTTGGTTCCAAGACACCTTTCAGGGGCACAAATAGGTCATATGAGCAGTGCGTACAGAGCAGACCTTTCCCAGAACAGGTGCAAACACTTCTCGTCTTCCTACTTATTCCATTCATTTTGTTCCTCTGAATTCAGTCAGCGTTGAACTTTTGATGATCATCATAACGGAATCACATTGCTTCCTTGGTTCTTTGTGCATGTACAGGCGGCATCGCTCTCTCAGGACAGCATTTGTCTCGGTGACATCCCCGTGCGCTCACAGTATTCAAGACTTATCTGCCTGACCAACACTTCCAGTACAGATACGATCTATTATAAATGGGTCACGGATGATCAGCAGGTGCTGTAAGGCGTTTGTGTAGGCTGTGAATATGTCTTTATTCCCCCGTTCAAACTTTATACTAAATAATAGTGTAACGATCATCCTTTGTTTAGGTTGTGCTGATCAATCCAGAAGATGGTTTTCTCACTCCTGGGGAAACTGCAATTAGTGACCTGACCTTCACTGCTTCTGACCACCCCAAGTGTTATCAGCTGGATGTGATCTGTCAGGTACAACACCATGAATCATATATTCGAGGCAGCGTTCCTTAAATGCAGTTTATGTTGTTTTCATCATCTCCCTTGTCTTCAGATTACCCAGGAAACTCTCCTGACTCCATATCTCCAGGCTCTGCAGCGCTGGGAGGAAGTGGGTCACCAACACGACTTCTCTGCCGCTGACAAGAAGCTGTCCTTAAACTCCACTGAATGGGTGATTTTTAAAATTCCAAACCAGTTTTGACCACGTCAGACTTCCTTTAGCATCACCAGTCGTTTCCTTGTTACAGAAAGCCGAAGCAACAAAAATAACACACCCCACCCTCAAAAAGTACAAGGTATTTTGTACATTGTACATTGTCCTGGATTACTGTACAAATAATGAAGGTGTTATTTTTTGTCACGGCACAGCCTGATGGCCACTGCACTTTCATTTTTCCCCCTGCAGATTTTGCCTCCTATCACTGCAGCTGCTGTCAGTGACCCCGTGGTTCCCGTATGTGCCAAGAGAGCTCAGAGGCGGGCGCAGCGAGCAGCAGCACTATTGATGCGTCCAGAGCCCCCCCAAGCTGCCCTAATTCACCTAGAGGTCACAGCGCGCTCCCATGAACATTTGGAATGCTTCAAACACTTCCCAGAGCAATTCAATAAGCTTCACGGGTGAAATATGATTTACTCAGTGACCATAGCAAGTTTTTTTTAACAGAGGTTAAAATGTGTCACACTGGGTATCACTTTATCTAAATTATTTTGTGTTGTGCTGTATTAAGAACCTTTAGGTCCTTGAATTTTCAGCAGTGTGGAGCCAGTGTATCAGACACATCCCTCCCCAAGATTCTGCCCCAACTGACGAATGGTCCTGATAGAAATATGCTCATGGAGTTGCTCACCTCTTTGTTTTGGTAATCCTGCCAACAACAACCTGCTCTGCAGTCAGTTGTAATGTGTGTCTCATCATGAATTTGTCTCCATCTGGCTCTTTTTAGGCACATACTCACGGGACCAGCCATTATGCAGCAACTGACTACGTTCAACTTTAGTCCCCGCCAACCTCGGGACCAAGACATGTCGTCACAGCCTACAACCCAACGGTTGACAGTGCAGGGAGGGAGAATAAGTGGGCAGCCGCAACAGCACAGCATGCTGGACAAAAAGGGAACTGCAGAACTATCGGGGCGCGAGCTTCAACCCCAGAACATGCTACATGCTGACACACCGCCTGACATGTGTGAGGATGTTCTTCTGAAAACCCTCCACAACCTGGTGGTGGAAACTGTCCGAATGGAGTTTGACCTAACAGCACCTCCTCACGCTTCTCACAGGTTCAAGAGACACTGGCTCATTAATTATTGACACCTTAATTATAATCAGAAATTGAAAATTCACATTGCATTCTTTTACAGGGGACAACAGAAGCCACAGTAGAAGAAAAAGAAATTTGAAAAATAAAAAGGACAAACAAGAATTCAACTCAGATCTGCTCACCAACGTTCATCTCTTGAAAATAAAGGGAATGATCAGCCCAAAATAATATCATTCAATAAAATTTAATCATTTTTGTTGGCGTTTCATTCATCTTGACCTTCGTGATCTTTAATACAAAACGGAGTTATTGTCATGAATCATAAATATTCCCTGATCTTACATATTAATTGTAAAACATAACTCAAAACAACCCGTATATATTTTTATCTGACTCTTAAAAGGCTCAGGCCAAACATCTTTTCAACATCTTTCCCTGTTCTGGAACTTTACTCCCCGTCCAGCAGGAGGCAGTACACTTCCGTTACAGGTGTGTCATGCTGACGTTGAATCCTACATATTAGATTCACTTTGCACAATGTAAACAAGTACTAGGGTAACCAGCTGATTGGGATTTGATATAAGAGTAATAGCATCAGCCAAATAACTGCACTGTTTCACAGGCACGATTTTGTCAGGACAGACCAGAGTTCTGAAGAATAAACATAAAAAATCACATAATGCAGTGCTTAGATGTAACACGTTTGTTGCCTTCGGTAATCTTGGAGGGGGGACAGAGGACAGAGGCTTGTCCATCCTCCAGCATGTCTTCAACCCTGTCTTTATTGGGGACTGTGATCCTCCTAGACAGGTATGTGTTTTACTTATAGATAATGGAATACCGGGATGGTATGTTACATAATTGGTACATAATGTGGCAGGACAGTTATAACAGATTTCTGCATTTATAACAGTGATTTCTGAAAGCAGCATCTTGGCCGTGTCATCTCAGCTCCAGAAGGACAATTTTAATTGTCTCTACTGACGATAAAGGTCTTTGCAGTGGATCACAGATCATGTTCATTCAAGTCTTAAAAAGAAACAGTCTATATAATTATTTAATAGATTAGGTCTTAATATCCTGTATCTGTATCCTCTGTTTAAACTGTATTATAAAGACTGCTGCAGAGTTCAAAAGCAGTCTTTGTTTCCCTTTTTTTTCAGATTATCCAGGAAACTGTCCTGACTCAATATCATCCGCGCTGGGAGGAAGAGAGGCAGCAACACTGTTTAACTGCCAGGCACACGTTCAGTAAAACTAGTTGCACTTTCCAGTCTGACCCCCGCCCACTTCAGCCCCAAGCCCACGACGGCAGGGTCCAGTTTGCTGAGACGAATGTGGATGAAATCCTGTCTCATCTGTTTTCGTTTGACAAATGACAGTAAATCACAGTATTTTCCACAATACGCAGTGTTAGTGTGAACTTCAACAGTTGAATGCCGCGGATAGTTTTTCGTAATTTGAAACAGAACGAAGACAACATGTGGTAACTGAAAGATTCCTTTTATCTTGTTAAGTAAAAATCTATGAAAATTCCGCAAAGATGTCTTTTACAATGAATGAACATTAAGCAGCCAATTATAGGAGGATGTTCCACTTTCAAAATCGCATTTTTATAGTGTTAAAACTGTTGTTAAAGAGCAGAAACGCAACTCTGCACTATTTTTTAGCCTTAGTGGCAACAATACTGAGTTTTAAGAGTCCTGAGACTTCTGGCTCACAGATTTAAGCTGGACCATTCTGCATGTCCTTACACTCGTGTTTGTCTGTGTGGAGTTTAAAGTTTATTGCAGATGAATAAAGTCGTCTAGTCCCCGAAACCTTAAAGTGATGGGTTTTAGTGACACTTTTCTCTGCGTGGCAAATGGAGGCCGATTCCAAAAGTCATCTGCGCGCCATATCTCTGAGTCAATCTGTGTGTGAGCTCTGCGTGTGTGTGACTGTGTGTGTTACCCATCTGTTCCCTCTCTCTCTCTCTTTTCAACACTGCACGCCTGGGGTCATGAGTTGGACAAAGAAGAAAGAGTAAAACGGCCCAGAGCTTTCAAATAGGGAGCATGGCAGCGCAGATAAGATCTGTTATAACAAAGTTACTGGGTCTGCCGGTAATTCTGATGAATTCTGATGAATTACTGGCACCGAACCGGTTCTCTAGCTGTGTGTTTGCTATATATTTAACATTGCAAAGATCAGGGGCATATTAAATCAGAATAATGCACAGGTTACCTCTGAACTATTGTAAGTCATTATTAACAGGATGCTTTCAACTGGTCCAAAATGATGTGACCAGGGTTCTGGCAGGAGTTAGAAAGGGAGATTGCTTCATTGGCTGTCCGGAAAATCCAGAATAGACTGCTACTTGTGGTTCCCACCATTTTAAAAATGAAAGTACAACAGGCCTCAAACAAGGACAATCCGGCCCCCCTCCTGTAGAAGCAGCTCCCTGTCCAGGTACAGGAGGCTGACACTCCGCTACTTTTAAGATTAGACTGATCTCTTCCCTCTTTGAGAACGCTTCAGTTGTTCACCTGTTGGACAGAAAACCCTGGTATAAAGTTTATCTATCATCTTAGTTCCTCCCCTCCTCTCGTCTCCTCTCGTCTCCTCTCCTCTCCTCATCCTCTCTCTCTCCTCTCCTCTCCTCCCTCTTCCCCTCCTCTCCTCTCCTCCCCTCCCCTCACCTCCCTCTCCTCTCCTTCCCTCCTCTCCTCTCCTCTCTCTCCTCTCCTCTCCTCTCCTCTCCTCTCCTCTCCTCTCCTCTCCATCTCCCCTCCCCTCCCCTCCCCTTCTCTCTCTCCTCTCACTCTCCCTCTCTCTCCCTCTCCTCCCTCCTCTCCTGATAACAGTGATAATAGCAACCGTCCCAGTGCCTTGCGGCAGCTATTCCCTCCATGGCACTGTTGCATCCTTCCATCACATCTACGATCATCCCATCTGGATATCTCGGGAAGCTTCAGATGGTGGAGTTCTCCACGCTCCTCGACAGACAGCAGACGACAGATGAAAGCGATCAAGCGACCGCACTGATGCCGAGCTCCCAGCTGGAACGCTTTGTCAAAATATCCCAGCATCTCTGTGTTCCGTTGCAGCGGAGGCTGTTGCTTGCCTGTCCTCTGGATAACTCCAGCAACAGGAGACACACAGTGAAAGCATCTCCGCCTCGAAGTCAAAAACGCCGAGTTCCAAGCAGAGGCAACGTGCTGCGTGTTTTCCTCCTGACTCTCTACTTGTGTACAAATACAGAGCTGCAGGAGGAGATTCTATCAGGGACCACTTGAACCGTTTAAATTCCCCTGGCGGTTGAAGTGAACTAATGATTCACTGAGGTCAAATTTATTCTTCCAGATAACTGGTCAACTGCCTGATTGTCTGCAGATTGTTGTGATTCAAATAATGTGTGTTCAATTACTATATAATAGTGACGCTGAGCGGACACAGGACCAACCCTGTGAGAAAAAAAGGAGAATATTTCTAAATCGCACCAAATGAGGTCGTTTCTGTGGAAAGCCTGTTGTCTGCACTGGGAATCACCTTCATTACTTGCTGTAACAAGACCATCATTTTGCATAACCACAGTTCCTTCTACTCTAAAAACAAACTAAGGGCACATGGACATGTAGAATCATGTGGCAACAGGAGGTATCAATATTTTATACTGTGGTGTCTCGCATTTGTGTGTGTGTGTGCCAGTTATAAAGGAATTCCAGGAGCATGCCCTTCACCTGGGGATTCCAAAGATGTCTGTGGTTTGTTTTTAAAATCGTTGCAGCTTCCACATGTTTCTGATTTGGATCTAATTCGAGTATCGTATATTAGCTACAATGGGACTTCTACCCATTCTCGATCATAACCTCCCTGGGAATATGTTGGTGGGAGTGGGCCAGGCATTTATCTGTGGAAATAAAAGGACACACATGTGGCACTGGGAGACAGGAAAAGGGTAGGTAGGGTTAGAGAGAATCACATCCAGAGATAGGTGGTGCATTCTGGCAGACAGTAGGAATCCATTTCACGCCCAGATGAAAGCAGTGTGAGAGGGGGAATGTGTGTGTGCAGCCTGTGGATGATAGGTGTGGCAGGACAGGGGTTAGGCCTGTTAGCTTTTCCGAGGTGGAGTACGGAGAGTGAGAGGGAGGGAGAGAATACGTCATGCCTTTGACCAAAGCTTGTTCATATAGATCTGTGATAAACCCAAATGAAAGCAATAAAATGGAACTGTTGTTGCTACTTGTTTATTAGTTATTAAGTCCGATGTCCAATGTCAGTGCAACACACAATAATCCTCCCGACCGGCCTGCTCATAACACACCAACATCTACGTGAACACATTGAAAAACACATCTCATAAATGAACACATAGAGAAAATCCATAGCTATGCTAGCTGCACTGGCTGCCGCACATGCAAGAAGTTACACAAACATGCAGGAAAACCTGCAGGTGCACAACACGAACACAAGCCAATCTTAAGAGAATGCAGAGACGGTCGCAACTGCAATATCCAACAACTCCTCCCCAAGATTTTATCAAACGAGCTGGAAAACAGACAACAAAAATACTTCTTCCTTTTGGAATGGTCCAAAAATACCCATTTGGAACATTCCACATGTAAATAGCTTCATTGGTAACAGGTGCTAGGACTCATTGGGTATGAAAGGGGTATCCTATAAATGTTCAGTACCACCGAAATGCTCGCATGCTAAAGCATCAAAGAGGATGCATTAAGGTTTAAAGCACACTGAAGAACATGTGTTCATCAACATATTCTTTTACTTCTTTTGTCATGAATATAGGTGGTTTAAAATTCCAAGTGTCTCATATTGTGAGGACCTTTACTCAAACTCAAGGAGTAGTGTCAAGGCCATAGAGATAACTGGGTTCATCAGTGGGATGCTGGATTCATGCGTTCAACAGTTGCAGGAACTTTTTCTTCTGGACCCTCACATGGTTCCCGGGTCAGGTCCAGCATTTGTCACCTCTTAAGTGCTTCTTCTCTGTCACCCACTGAAATAACTCAGAAAACAAAAACAACATTATAGAGGCCTGAATGTAACAGCTGAAAAATGTGTTGTTGGCAGCTGTTCGCAAAGCTCCCGTGTCTATCAGGGCGTTTTCCTTCACGACACTTAATTAATCCCCCACAGATGTATCAAACACACTATAAGGACAAATCAAATATTCACCCTGAGCTGTGAGAGTGAGATGGGAAATGACTAAGGGGGGATTTAACATTGAAAAGCTGTCGAAGGTCACCAAAGCATCATGGGAGGGGAGCGAGGAGGGAGGGAGCGCCTTCGCTTGTCACGCAGAGAATCTACAGAGAAGGTAAAGAAAAAGAGTTTACATGTCTGGAGGGCTTGCGAAGGCCATCGGGTTTGTTTAGAGGTGCAACTCATAATTGCCAGCGGTGGTGTCGCTCAGAGCAACTGCTACAGTTTAGACACCTCATGGAACAAATTTACATTTTACTTGTGATGTTGAACATTTGTGCATAGCATCACAACTAATTAGATTATTTGAGGGTCAACAAGGACTAAATTCATTAAATGGTTATTAAACTGTTATTTGCAATTAGTGGCTATAGCAGGAAGCACAAGGCTGCAGAAAGACGGGAATTTGCATACGTATAACAGAGAATACGAATCTATATGTGGGTTAATGGCCATCTGTTAAGGGGCTGTGAAGTGTCTCCTCCCAGCAGGCGACTAAAGCTGTGAGCCAAGACCCCAGGCCCAACACCCTGCTGGACTTTGAAATCAGATCTTTATTGTCCATAAAGCTGCAGCCAAGTATGAAGAATCAACTCTCTCTACCAAAACAGGCTCATCCAGCAGAGAGAGAGGGGCGAGAGTCGAGGCCATTTCGAAGTGCTGAACGGAAAAGAAAGGGCGAGGTGGATAAGGGATACTGTAAATGTAGGGGAGCGAGAGGGAGAGAGAGCAGCCAGTACAGTACAATGCTCATGCTCATAGTTATTTATAGGCCATTGAGAGATAATTCAATTTTCATAACTTTCTAAATTTGTTCTGGATGGTCACAGTTCACATATCAATACAGAGCTCAGCTGCACAGAGATCAGCTTTCTGTGCTATCATGCTGCCTTTGGTTTTCAGACACCACACGAAACACATGTGGATACAAATGTACAACCCCGGTCCAAAAACACACACACACTAGTTTGACTTGAGCCTCGGCTTGGATTGATTTAAGTGTGTGTGTATGTGTGTGTGTGTCCTGTGATGACTGGTTACCACTGGTGAGTGTTTATTTAAACCTCTGTCCCTGTGGCTGCTGGGATACGCTCCACCACTCCCCCTGACCCTGATCAGGAATGAGCAGCAGTTATCTAAAGATTGATGGATGGATTCTAGGTTATATTTTATTTTGGGAGAGACATTGATGGCATTTTGAATGTAAAATGAAAAAAAAAAAGGTCAAAACATGAAGTTGTTTCTGGAAGTACATGACATTTGAGATGCTTACAGACACAAAATCCATACAATAGTAGGTAAAACAAAGAAATATATAGTAACAGACAGCACTTTTCCTGAAAGTTTCTCCCATTTTCCCATTGTCTTGTCACTGTCCCAGGGTGCATTTCATGCTCTGCATTACTGTCGCAGTGAATCTGGATTTCATGGGGACAGAAATTCAAATATAAAATGTAAGTCCTGCTGTATAAGGGGTTCTCTTGATCGGGCTGAAAATAGTTAAACTTTATAGGTCTGGATTTTCTGCAGCATCTGATGTTCCAGTAAATGGATCTATAAAGTTTGTCCTCCAACCTAACTGAACTCAAATGTCAGGATCTGCTGGTTGCCTCTACAAGGGTCTAACAGCAGCAAGCAATCATCGCCCCCCCCCCCCAACACGCTGCAATACTCCACATACACCTGACATGACAAGAATGCCGCGTCGGGTATTCCTCTTTTCAGAATTGTGCTAAGCTAAATTTAATTGTATGAACTTCTTTCTCCTGAAAACATTAAGTGGAGGACACCAGATACCCCCCCCCCCCCCACACACACACACACACCCCACCCGCGTGTGTGTGAAATTAGAGAAAGCGAAAACCTTTATATTTATAGCCCTCTTTGTGTCAGTGGGGTTAAAGCACGTAATTCTCTTACACGTGGATCTGTAGGTCAGCCAAAATAAAATGAGTTTTAAACTGCAAAGCTTAAATAATCACAGCAATTGTTAACAAGCCCAGAGAGATTTTATTTATAGCTTCACTGTGTGGGATTTTCCAGAAATAAATCTATTTGAAATTACTTTTTAGCCCTTACAATAATTTCCGTAAACTACTATAAACATGGGCATACTGAATGCTCTATTCACACACTTCTTGTCCTGTTCCTAGAGGGAAAAATATGTTTTTTTTAGATTTAAATAGAAGCACATCTACTGTCTGCTAACATGAGTGCGGAGATGAGCAGAGAGCCTTCCTGTGTGGACCTTTTCTGGCATTTTTTAGCAATCTAACCTCAAGTTGGAGCGTCTAAATTTGCCGAGTCATCCTGCAGTAACAGTGTTTGGTCTTCATTGGCCTGGTTAAAGTTCTGCATCTGACTAAATGTTATCAGTGAAATTATATATAAAGTCAGACAAAAGAAGAATTGAAGCGGTGGGTGTGTAAGGCCGAAACGGCACATTTTTTCGCCTGACAAACCCGATTAAATGGATACTAAAGTGTGCTTTGGTAGCCAAGATATGGCCTAGTTATCAAAGTGGAAACAGAAATATTCTAATGCAACACCTGTACTGTGTTATCGGCAAGCGTGATACCCAAGGAATAAAAGAATTAAATCTGTTACAACCCATGCATGTGAAATATTCACTGCTATTTAAAAAGTAAAATAATTGTGTGTGTGTGTGTGTGTGTGTCCAGGCCATTATGGACATTAAATGTTGCATTTTCAAAGGTACTGCTGACGAGGAGACAAGAACTTGGGCTAACTTGAATCGTGCTCTAATGGATTCCAGAGGACTCATATGCTTGGGTTTTACAGCAAAGCTTCGGCTCAAGCCGACGTCAAGAGCGGTGCAGTCGGAAGGATGGAAACCACGACAGACAGACAGTTTAGGAAAGTGCATCATGCACTGACTCCGGAGCGCCGTGCTCGGCAGCGGCGTAAAATATACTTGATGCAAATGGACCAAATCGAGGGAAACTGCGTCACGTTTTAATGGGTTTGTTGTTTCAGTCTTTCGCAGAGGACGGGTGGATAAATGGAACCAGCTTGGATGAACTCTGTATGTTGCACCCTTTATGTTCCATCAACATTTCTCTGTCAAGGGTTGCAGAAAGTACAGTAGGTCCTGAAACAAGTCCTCCAGAAAACTGTATACACATAACATTTCCAATTTCTGGCTCTTCTTACTGTACTGTCATAAATGAACGCCACCCTGACCCACTGGGATGCCAGAGTGTGTGTTACACTTGTGATTGATTGCATCACTGCAGTGGAACCATCGGGTGTCGGGGCTTTTATGGGTGACTACGGTACAGTGGTGTTGGATTTCAATGGCTATGCCCTTGGCCAGAATCCTACCCAGTCAGGCTCACATGCACAAATGCGTTTGGCACGAGGAGCATGACAACAACGTGGACATTGATAATGGCTGTTCAATGTGTCAGGTGCAAATGTAAAAAAAAAAGTGCAACCACACCTGATTTCAGGTCCACCCTAAAGCCTCTCTCTCTCCACTCTCTCCACGTGTCTATCTATCTTTCTCTCACTTTTCTTTCTGCTCTGCCAGGTCCTCCTGAGTGACAGCAAGGATTTTTGCCTCGCCTGGAGCAACGTCACACCAAGGTGGAAGACGAAGAGGGGGAAAAAAGCAAAAGACGAAGCGCGTTTTCTCCCCTTCCTCATCCAAGGAAAACACATCTGCGGACGGTGTGACGCACAGGCGCCTCTGTACCTGCAGCTGCTGCGCAACGACCTCTTCTCCCAATCTGTCAGTGCGCGTGTGGAAGGCGCATCCATCAGCGCCAAAATTCGTATATATATTTACTTTTTATTTAAAACAAGAATTATTATTTATCAGCATCTGCTCTGTTTTGTGCGAATCATTGTTCTCCACACCCAGAACTCTCTGAGCGCGCTGCTGCGCTGTCAGAGGGGACTCTTTTTAAGACCAGGAGTGATTTACCGCTCCTCCTCAAACCACTTTAAACGCATGTAATACGCTGCCGCGTGTAGAGCAGAGCGACAATGAAGAGGTTAACCGCACCTCTGAGAGCAGACTTGTCTCCGGCAGCATCTTGACCGACTTTGCGCATTAAGATGCGCCCGACAGGAGAGGATCTGGGCAATGAACTTTCTGCGCTGTTGCTGACGGTTGATAAATCCTGGTAAAACTTTTTTCCCCCCCTCCAGCAACTCCGAAAATCCTCCCATGCATCTAAGAAATCAGCCGAGTTCACCAGCGCTTTAAAGCTTCTGCTGCGGGGAACCTTACGGAGGATTCACCATGACGGTTCGTCTCTCACGGATCCAGTTGGCACTTTTTTTCATTCTCCTCTGCCCGGTCAATATCATCGGACTCTGGTGGTAAGTGCCCACTGTTCACCACGTGTTTCATGTGTCTCTGACCCGTGTCAACCCGTGATTTAAAGTATCACACCCAATTTCTATATTTATACAACAACATAGCTCGGCATTGACTTACTGACATTTGTCTAAACACCAGACAACAGCCTGTCTACTTATTCTTCTACAGCAACATCAACAATATAACAACAGCAGCAACAACAACAATGATAATAATAATGATAATGACAACAACAATAATAATAATAATAACAACAACAATAACAATAAATAATAATAATAATAATAATAATAATAATAAACTTTATAATTATCATTTCATGGTTTGTGTTTTTTTTCTGTCTTTTAACAACACAATATAAGAAATATATTTCATAATATCCTGGACACTGCAAAACCCAACTTTTCTGTTAAACATTTGGGAAATATGTCTCTTTAGGGTGAAGGACAATAAGACAAAAAGAAGGGGTGTTGAGAGGGGTGTCGGCTCTTCGTTACCTGCAGTCACACAGGAGAGAGAGGAGGAGACAGAACTGTGTGTGTGTGTGTGTGTGTGTGTGTGTGTGTGTGTGTGTGTGTGTGTGTGTTGGATGGTCGGACTCTGGAATGTCAGGTGGCCCTCTAGGCGCAGCAGATATGTCATCATAAAACAATCCATATAGGCTCAGCTTTGCAAGGTGTGTGACAGCTGGACAGACAGACGGCGGCTGCAGATCTATTGATAACATACTTTTTATCCACCCGGGTCTCTGTCCATCCGTCTGCCTGTGTGTGCATCTCGCACACACACGCGCTTGTTTGCGGGTGCGTTGAATGTGGGGCTTTGTGATTTGCTTTTTCTTTGAATCCTCCCACTGTTCATTCACAGCTCAGTCAAGGTCAGAGTGGGCTGCAGTGTCAGAGACGCCGATTGTCCTGGTATGACTGGTCAGTGAGTGGGTGGCCTTGGACAAGTCCACCAAATGTTACAAGCGAGAAAAACTAGTCCTTACTTTGGCAGTGTAATACGCCAGGTATTTTAATGACTTCTAAATATCAATCGCTCCTCTTTCTCTATATTAAATATATAGATAGTGCTGCATATCTGGGGTTAAAAGCAATTGGTCACGACTCAAGTGCTCTCTGAATGGAAAATGATCTCCTGTCATTTCATGTAATGTTGATTCGATGTGGTTTGGACGTCAATCTCTCCCCCACATGTGGAAATTGGATTGAAAATAATTTAAAACAGCAATATAGCTATGCCTGTTGAAAATTATACACTGAAGGAGAGTTTAGTGTCCTTGGTTCCATGTAAAAAATGAATCAATCCACCGGTGAGTAAATAGTAAAGACAGACCAGAGGGGGGTGTTCTCTGCAGCACTATTAATGTTAAAAGGTCTTTAGCGGGGGGGGGGGGGGGGGGGGTGCTGCTCTGTGGCTAAACTGTGTGACCCAGCTGTGGAGGGAAAGAGGAAAAACAGTGTCCCTACTGAGGTCATCAGTTCACTGTGTTCACCATCTCCACATTCATTCACAGAACGTACTGAACACCGTCCCTTAACCGGTTTTGAGTGATTTGTAATTATTATAGTTCTGTTTTGGTCCATAAATGAGTTAATAACAACACTCCATTTAGTTGGACTTCAGAAAGGGAAAATACAGTTTAATTGTATTCTCACACTAAACGGGGATACTTTACTATACTTTAATACGTTAATAAACTCACATTGGTAGATTTAAGTTGTAATAAAAAATGAAGTAGGATATGGACTTTGGGGCAATTTTTGTGGATGATGCTACTGCATCACTGCTTATTTGCGCTTTTTTTGGTGCTCCAACATTAGAGCTTTTCTCATCCTAATGCAAATAAAACTGGATCCACTTCATTAAAAAAATCGGCTGCTTCCCTTCATCACTCCCGAAATACACACACACACACACACACACACACACACACACACACACACACACACACACACAGTGGCCATCTAAGGTGCACTGAGATGGAAGCCACACCTGCGGTTTGCTCCCACATCTGCCAAGACAATGATGGTCTCTGTTGAAAGCTGCTGGACATACCATCATTCTTCTGCTCTCCTCTGTCCCGCGCTCACTCCTCGCCGGCGTCTCTATCTCCTCACGTCTGTAGCCATATTTGTCTTTAGAAGGAAAATACCTGTCACATAGATAGGTTGTCGCTGAAGGAAGAGAGGGGGGGCGAGAGAGAGAGGGGTGCAGTGATAGAGGGAGAGTGAGACAGATGAAATGCAGGGAGATAGCTGTCCTTTCAGAGCCTCTGCTGATTAGAACCCACTAATCATTTGGCCTGAGAGTAGAGAGGATCGAGGATGCCTTTGCTCTCTTTCAATGATTTTGGCCACAGTGTGCACGTGTGTATGTTTGGCAGACTGCCTGCATGGCCTGTGCCACACAGACCTGCGGGTGCACATGCACACATGCACGCACCCTCACACAGGCAGGTTTGTGGTGATATCACTGCGTAGCTTTGGCACCGACTTCTCTTTATTTTCTCCTATCACACACTTTCTGCTCAACCTCATCCTAAAGTTCAGTTCACTTTGTTCAAGGTGCTTTACAGAAACTCAGAGCCTGACCTGGGAGAATAACTCCCTTTTAACAGGGAGAAACCGTAAGCAGGACCAAAATCATGTGGGAGGACCCACCTGCTGATGGCTGGTCAGGTAAAAGAAGAGAAGAATATGAGATAGGACAGAAAGAGGAGAAGTCTAGACGCATGCATCATACATGCATTCAGGTCAGTGGGGCCAGAGGTCAGAGGGCAGGTATGGACTCAATATCAGAGAAAATGTATTCTTCTAGAACACTTAAACAAACTAGATTTCAGAGCTCGGGATAAGGATGAGCCCAGGTAAGGATTAGTTGACTATGGGGGTTTAACATGTTGCAGAGAACTAAATTAATTGTGTCTGTGTCTCTGACTTTTCTTTATGTTTGCCCCATTTGTCTTGTAATACCTTGTTGTTGTATTAAAAGTGAATACATTATACAGACCGCCCTCTTCCCTTCACCCTCTTTTCCTCCTTCGCTCTGCCGTCTCAGTTTAGCACTTGTCGTGACTGTCTTCATCTCCAGCATACTTGAGGGATTAAGGAGGATGAAATTCACTCATTCGTGGGTGGAGTTTACAAAAAAAGGGCCTCATACAGTACAGCACTTTATCTATGCCGCTGCCAGTTCCTTAATGAAACCTGAGGTTGTTTTGACCAACAGTTTAATCTCCTTCTGACCCACCTCTGTGCCCAGGATAAGACTAGTTTTAATATCTTTTATCAACCCCAGTGAATGTACCCCTCCCCACCCTTTTTATTGCTGCGATGTGAGAAAAAAAAATCATGCATGCTTTTCTAAAACCATCCATCAACTCTGAAGGTAGTTTTTAAATACTGAATTGTTAGCACATTTTTTCCCAGGTGGTAGCAGCCCTGAAAGTCCTGCTATCCATGCATTTTATTTTTTAATTTGCATTGCTTTGTCTAAATGACTCATGGTCTGTGTTTTGGAACATCATCACGGTACGCTCTTCAAGTTGGACCGCGTTCCCTTGATGATATCCTGATAATATCGATGGCCCCACTGTAGTTATCTATCCAGGCGTGGTATAAAACAGGCAAAAGAATCGCGGCACAGTGCACAAAGGAGATCTGATTACTGTTTGCATAGATGATTTTTATTATTGCGCACGCATGCCTGCACAGAGGCAAATGCACCAAGTTGCGTGCGCTTGTGTGTCATATGAGGGGACTTTTAAAATGAAACATCCCACATTAAAAACATGCTTTGATCTTTATATCATGTACAGAAACCCGTCACAACATTGAATTGCGTGTGGGTGTCACCGAGCGAGGGGGGACTTCTTGATAAGTAGGATCCAGGGAATTTGGAGGCTTGGTCCAAGCTTTGCTGTGTTTATTCAGTCATTCCTGGATAGTATTTCTGCACTCACTTATATTCCTATTGAAAAGTAGCCAAAATTAAAATATAAAGTAAAATTAGAGTAAGATTCTAAAACCGAACAATTCTTTGGTATAACCGTAACTCACTTAAAAAAATTAAATAAAATGCTAAAGGTAAAATATGTGAATTATCTTGTGCAAAATTTATTTATTTTTATTTTAAATTTGGTTTCAGTTCCAAAGGCTTTCTATTATACAGCTTTGAAGTCATTAGTAAGCAGTTTTGCCATTAGTGTTAGTTGACCAATCATTACATTCAATACTGAGCATTTTTCCTGTCAGTATTACGCATCACAACTAAATTTCATATACAATATGACATTTAACTAACATATCTTATGTTTTAATCTATTTCGATGCAACAAACAAAGTTTGGGCAAGTGACAGATTTCAATATTTTTCCAACATCACAGGGATGCACATGTTTAAAGACCAATTTCCCAACAAGGAAAAGAATGCAAACTACTCACAGTCATCCTATTATCCTATTAATGCTCCCCATTTTTGGGTATATGATCTGCAATGTGCTTTTACACCTCAGTTCACTCCACTTTCCAAATCAGCCAGTGGTCCAACTGTTGGCCGAATTGGAATCGTCCCCCCAAAAAATCATCGTTTGATAATTTTTACCCTACAGTCATGTTTTAGTGTAATCACTTTGACTTAATTCATGTATTATTTGTGAGTGCTACTGCTGAAACAAACATAAAAAAGTTCACATACCACACAGAAGTGAAGTGCAGCTGTCACCTGCAAGAGTTAAGAGTGGAAACTAAGAGATTATTCTGCATTAAAGAGGTTTTCAATGGATTATTAGGACCCACAGTTGTGGTTTTAAATGTATGTGTAGTGGTTTTGTGCACACGCCACAAGAGCAGTGCATTTAAAGTCAGCTGGGGTGAAGTATTGTGTAGTTCACACAATGTGTGATACGTAAAATATTTCATATGTGACATGTTAGGGTGGGGTAAAAAGCTAATGTGGAAAAACAAAAATACCGGTACTGCAAAACTTGCCTGGGGAAGTTTTTGTTCAGGCTGAAAACATGCCGACACACTAAATACTCATGCAGGTCGTAGGTCATTGTGAAAAGTTAGGAGGGTAAGATAAAATGGTTGAAAGGTTTTAAAACTTTTATTATCGGAACTAAAAAAGGTTTCAAAATCTTTTGTCTCATCTCTGACGAGATAACTGAAAAACAGACTATCGTGCACAGACATAAAACACACACACGCACGCAGACACACTGCATATCATTTTTCATTGTGTGTCTCACACTCAGACATAAACACGCACACCCTAAAAACAGTGGGTAGATAATGAATGGTTGTTGAGAGGGAGTGAGTGTTGCTAAGTCATGTAACTGTAGCTGGTAATTAACTCTCTCTCTCACACACACGGAGAGAGAGAGAGAGGTAGAGAGAGAGAGAGAGAGAGAGAGAGAGAGAGGGAGAGAGAGAGAGAGAGGGAGAGAGAGGACACTTGAAAATGAAGCACTGGTTCCACAGTGGAGTTGTGTATTACACCAGTGGGTGATGGTGTGTGCCGTGTGGTGGATTTGTGGGTAGTTTGTGTTGAAGGTAATGTTTTCACATGGTTCAGTAAATATTATGGCTCACAGCAGGATTTACTATCTGCAGGACTGCTGTATTGTTGCTATATGAAATATAAATATCTGATGATGACTGATATCGGGCAATGTGATTCACGGCGGCCGAGCTGACTGACCCGCGAGGACCAACTAGCCGTGTGTTTTTCTTCTGTTATTCCCCTCATCCACCGCCGTGCACACACGCTTGGCTCATTTCACACTGAAAGTCAGTTACAGATCTTATCTGCTGAGAACTGCTCGCATTCAATAGAGAAATTGGAGAATGCAAGAGATGTGTAAATGAAAATTAGGTACCGTTAACAGGGAAAAGTTGAGGAGAGATGGAAACGTCATAATGAAGACATCCATAGACGTTCTGGCAGGTCTTATGAGCGGCAGAGCCAAGTACCCCTTTCCCATTAAGAGTTTGAATAAACTATTTATTTTTATTATATACACTCATCTGTCAAAACCGTTAAAAAGGTCCACAGAGGCCTTTTCATCAAATACAAGATGTATGTATGCATATTTAATGTTTTAAATATTTGAACTGCACGCGATGTGCAATTTATTTTGCCAGACATTTAAAGGTTCTTATTCTGTTGATCTTATTGGTAATATAATCTGTACTTTTTTCATCCCAGTGGGTTTAATAAAGGAATGCTGGTTCCAGAGATATGTGTGTTTAAGCTGTAAAGTTCTTGATTTTTCCACAGATGAGTATCTCAAGGAAATCTTGAAAGTCTGCCTTCAGCTTAAACAGAAAAAAGTGCAGCTTTAAGATTGCCCTGTCAGCGGCCCGTCTGGTCAGAGACCTCCAACTGTTGTATTCCAGCTTCGTGAAGGACCACACAGTTCTCCTGACTGCCGTCCAACAGCCAAACACAGGCTTGAGATTCTGACGTCAGGGCTAAGATGCCTCAGGGAAAGTGTGCGCTCTGTCCTCTCCCACGTGCCTGTTCAAAAAACACATTGTCATCACAGCTGAGGAGAGGTGGGTAGGGTTGGCAGGCCCGCCAGCGGCAGAGAAAGCCTTCAGGTTTGTGGCTGCTGATGACTTCAGCCACACTGTTTACGCTGTGGTGAACGGAACAGGTGTTACTCAACAACCAGAGAAAGCAGACTGTCTCCTGCCACTGCTCCGATAGAGATGCCCTGTCCTCTACTCTGACGTCGTTTTTTTCCCCAACTTTTCCAGGGCGGTGGGCAGTCCGCTGGTGATGGACCCCAACACCATTTGCAGGAAGGCGAAGCGCCTGGCCGGCAAGCAGGCCGAGCTGTGCCAGACGCAGCCGGAGATCGTCAGAGAGGTGGCTAAAGGGGCCAGGCTGGGCGTGAGGGAGTGCCAATACCAGTTTAGGTACCGCCGATGGAACTGCACGAGCCACAACAAGTATTTCGGAAAAATACTGCAACAAGGTGAGGGATGAGAAAATGGAACGCTTAACTTGCTGATACCTGGCTGTTAGTTCCTGTATTTTTCCACAGTTTTAAACCAATACAATAATGCACCAGTTTCTTTCTTTCTATCTATCTATCTATCTATCTATCTATCTATATCTATCTATCTATCTATCTATCTATCTATCTATCTATCTATCTATCTATCTATCTATCTATCTATCTATCTATCTATCTATCTATCTACCTACCTACCTACCTACCTACCTACTACCTACCTACCTACCTACCTACCTACCTACCTACCTACCTACCTATTGGTCCAACGTCCTCCGCGTCGACATAATCAAACTGTGAAGGAGTGTTTGAAAGCTTGTTTTGACCATGAGTGTGTATCCTTTGCCTGACTGTGTTGTGGGCGTAGCAGCAGCTGTCAGCTACAAGTTGTGGAACATCATCATTGGCTGGTTGCTTCTTGCAGAGCTGTCAGAGCAATAACCAGAAAAACATTTTCAGCATAAAATAAGATCCATTTACACCCAGATAACTCAATAAACCCAGGCGGTTGTCCAAAACCTTATTTTTTTTGTGAAACCACCCATTGAAATGAATGCAGTAACTCCCCAACACTAACCTGGACCTTGTCTGACAGAGATCTTGCAGTGACACTCACGCAAAGCTTCTCACACTAAAATGAGCTGCTGTTGTCTCCTGCAATGAGTTCCTTAAGAAGCCAACCCGTGACCTTTTGACCAGCGCTACGCCGACCTGAGGTCACCTGCCTCTCTGATGGCGCTCCATAAGACAAGGCTAGCTGTATCTGAGCGCAGACATATCCACACTCGACTGCTTCTCCTCTTCATCAGATTGGGCACGCTTGACATGATCAGCTAAGACTGGTCTGTTCTCCCAGCATCTCTCTGAAGATCTCTTAACATCTTCCTCCATCTCTTTGAAGTCTGTAATGTAACTGATGCTGGGTCACGGCTGGGTCCTCTGCAATTACGATGTTGGATTTTCTCCTGCGTGATTAGATCCACGGAGAAACCACCTCATGTATGAGGGCTGCCACTGAGAGCCTTTATTTAGTCAGCAAATAGCGAATTAGCACTTTTACTACAAAGAAAAATGCATTGAACACATTTCATCTCGCTGCTGGAAGTCATAGAAACTGCTCAAGTGTTACTAACATCAAATGACACCTGACATTTAAATCATTGTCAAGTGTAGTTTAGTCAGAGGATTCTTGCACTTTGGGATTATTGACCTCATACTCTTCAATGTAACCAAAACATCTGTAAAAAATATATAACTGGTACTGGCAAGCAGACATGGGATGGGAAAAGGATCTACCAGTGGAAGACAAACTGGTACTTAATCATAGATTCCTGTCTTTCTATGAGGGGAAGCCAAAGTACTGCTTTTTGAAGCTTTTGTCCTTAATTGCTCTTTGGCTCTTAATAGTTGTTTATCATGAAGTAGAACTAGTAAATGTCAAAATGAAACTGCCTTTGTATTTATTGCTCACTCTCTTTAAGTGGTTTACATAACCCCTGTTAAGTAAACTCCCTTTGGACTGTGATAATTATTCTAATGACGGGGAAATGAGATAATCCTGGTCCATGAAGGTTTTGACCCATTTTTCTTTGATCTTTCCCTCAAAATAAAGTTTTTTAGACCAGAAGGGTGTAGATCTGTTTTTTTCTGCCATTAGTGTTATACTTTTCTGTCTCTTATTACAAAAAACATCTCCAGGCTATGGTCAGGCCCTGTTCAAACACGATCCTTACGTTGTTATCTGTGGTACAGGACACATGCAACACATGTGAGGAAGAACTACAAGAACTGCCACCACTGAAGCTAAACATTGGTCTGTTGGGTTTATTTTAAAGCGTAAATGTTGTCATATGCTTCATTTCTCCAAACTGAAGGCTGAGGAATACTAACATCATTGCACTATTTCTCTATTTTTTTTTATCAGTTTCACCTTTAGACAGTAATTGTTTGATTTTGGTGTGTGTGTGTGTGTGCTTGTGTGTGTGTGTACACCGCTATTTGGTTTTTACTTGATTTCACAATGTTTTTGAATCCATGCCATTTAGAGGCGTGAATGAATGAGCACGTTGACACAAGAATGACAATTCCTTTCGGATCTGAAATGAAATGAACTCTAGAACTGGATGTTGATACATATTCAGGATCAGAAGAAGGTCAAATGTCAGTGTTGGGCTGTGAGTGGTCAGCGTGGTTGTTGGTGAAAGTTTCGGCAGAGAAAAGGATTTTAAAGAGCTTTAATGCCAGAGAGCGACCTTTTTCCATCAGTGTGTGAAGACTTATGTGGCATCTGACTGAGCTGTGTTTGACAAGTTGGCAATGAGAAACTGATGATATGACAAAAGCAAAAGCCCTGTTTTGATATCACAAGAATTAACTTGCACTGGCTAGTTCTTCATAGTTTTAAATACCAATTTGTCAATTACAATAATGAGGCTGTACATGTACCAACTGAAAAAGTACAACATTGTATTCTGTTTTTCTTCTGGTTATTCTACCGGTAGTTTGTTTTCTTCTCTCTCTTTGCTGTTTACTTTTGGTATCCACAACTAGAAACTGAATATGTGATTACTGACGGAGTGCAGCCAAGTAGTTTATTACTTGAGGAATCATCCATTTAATTGATTCTCAAATAGTGGCATTAAATGTATTTTAAACTTAATTTCATTACAACACCAAACTTGGATGGATTTGGAATGTCTGGTTACTTAAGAGGTCTGACAATGCAACTCAGATGTTAGCTGTGAAGAGCATGTCTGTGCACAAGGCTCTTTGTCACCTCATTATCTCTTAGATCCTATCTGTAAATAGACTCAGTCTAAAATAACATTAAAAGATTCTTCTTGCAGTTCCTGATATAATTTGTACAGTTGGGGCAGTGCTGCCCCAGGCTTCTATCATATTTGATAAGAGAATAAGTGGCCCAATTTTAAGTTATGTTTAACTGGACATGATATTTTGCCAATGTGATGTTATAAAATGACATCACATTTAATGTGATGATGCTTTACAGAAGGCGCCGTAGGAGTTTGAACTCTTTTGCCCTGTATTGCTTTTGGCTCTCACGTCCCAAATCTTCCTGTATTATTGCCTTAAAGTCAGGGCATTAAAAGAGTAAGTGCTAATTCCCCAAAAAGGCCTGCTGGAATTAGAAGCAGACAGGCCCAGGCACCCGCCATGGCAGGGAATTTGTTTGGAATTCATGTCTCCAAGGAAAATAGGAAACAGATTCCTCAAAAAAATATATTCTGATAGCTTCTTATGCCCAACTGTAAATCCATCTCCCGCTTGAAAGTCTAAAGTGTTTTTCATTTCCAGCTCAGATACTGATGGATAAAAATAAACGCTGATATTTAAAGTCATTTGGGGATTATTCGGATCATTTGTTTCTTTTTTTTTATCGCTTTGAATCAATGTTAAATCATCATGACAATCTCTCCACGCAGATTTCCTGCACACGTTTGGTGCATTTGCATCCAGGGACATCTGGACAGTCCCCCAGCTTGTTTGGATAATATTCGTCAGTTCTGATGTCTCGCACACGTGTTTTTCGCTGGATCCACAGATAGTTTTTAGATGACACATCTTGATTTGAGCTTGCCTTTGCAACATGTTGCATGTGCTGTCCGATGGGAACAGATTTGTGTGGTCCTATCCCAACAGAGGGAGCACAGCCACCCACCCACCCACACACACACACACACACACACACACACACACACACACACACACACACACACACTATTGCTGGGTACTAGGACACAGCTGGTATTGATAGAAGAGCTTGTTTGGGGTGTGCAGTTTTTGTCTCACGCGACGTTCTCTGCCTCTTACAGCTCCTAATGAATCACACTCATCGAATCATGTTGCGGAACTGGCCGTGTGCATCTTTGGAGGCTATGTGCTCAGCACCCTCCAGTTCACACACATGCACACACTGCTGAGAACCACTACTGATAGGCATTACTGGGAATTTCACACTAACAGGGAAATCTATTACCACCATGTGTTGCCTCCTTCCCAGCACCACCGATTCTAGATCAGCCCCCTCCGCACATGTGATATGGACACAAATCAAGGCTCTGATATATTTAGAAACATGATTTCTTAAATATGAAGGTTAAATTTTATTTTTTACCTATAAAGCTGTCAGGAGGCTTGCTCCACCCTCCCTAAACCTGTCCCTCTGAGGTCCACAGATAAATCTCTCCTTCTGGATCCCAGATTGAGGCTGGGGCTGATGTGCTGTGATAGTCGTCGCTGTGGCAGCTACCAACCCTTGAAGCAGACTTCCAAATTGGATTTAGTGAAAATTACCTAATCCTAATTGATTTTTGTAATGTCCTCGGTCGTTCCTAACTTTTAATTGCTATTTCACTATTCGGAATAGCTGAAAGCTAAAACTTTATATTGAAAAGTGTTAAATGCTCTAAGTCCCATCCTCTTTTTCAGTGAAGGTTGATAAATAGTTAGAAATAGTTGATTCCGACGACTTCGCTATTTCGGATTTACCACATTATCTTTTTGCTTGTTCAAATCTGTGTTGTAAACATTCGGTAGACTCTCTAGTTCGTAACGTAAACTCCAGTTTGCCTTTGTTTGTTCCCGCATTGCAGATATCCGGGAGACGGCATTTGTCTATGCCATCACGGCTGCGGGCGTCACTCATGCTGTGACCCAGGCCTGCAGCATGGGAGACCTGCTGCAGTGCGGCTGTGAGGCGACCAGGAACCGACCCCCTCCAAAGCCCCCTTCACCTTCCTCCTATGGTGACGGAGTGAAGTGGGAGTGGGGGGGGTGCGCGGATGACGTGGAGTTTGGTTACGAAAAGTCCAAACAGTTTATGGATGCCAAGAGGAGACGGGGGAAGAGCGACATCAGGGCACTTATTGATCTGCACAACAACGAGGCTGGACGGCTGGTGAGAGATGTTTATTCAGAGTCCAGGGTAGTGTCTGTATTGCCTGGTGTTATTTTATGCTCTTTATTTTCTTTTCAATGTTTATTGGCAATGTCACTCAGGCGGCCTTCTTTCAAAACACCAGTTATCTTAAGAGTGAACCGTCCAGCCCATCCTGTCAAATCAGACCCCTCCAGTGTTGCATGCCACTGTTATGAGTTCAAAACTCAAACCTGCTCAGCGTCCCGCTGAATGTTCCCCGAACAAAAGAGAAATACAAAAAGTGAAAGATGTCACCCGCGGCCATGTTTGTGGATGGTGGCGTAAGTCGATATTCTTACAAGAATCGAGTTTCTGAAACACACAAAAAAGAGCGTGCCGCACATGTTTTCAACCCCCCGAGGCAGGCCAACATTTCTGTTGTCCTCCTAGAGGTGCAAAAGGTTCCCTCAGTTGCTCACATGAAGAATAACACTGACAGGCCGACGTGGTTCCGAAAGCTCGGCGGAGAAGCTAATTGCGCAAATTTTTAATATAGTGTGGCAGCTGCTTTGTTACAGCGACATGCAGAAACGCAGACACAAGCACAGGCAGGACACAGTTACAAAATGCGCTTCGGTTGGGGTCAGAGGCAGGTACAAAGGATTTTGGGAAAAAGTCCAAATTCAGCATTAGTGAAGAAATCATCCGAACAAAAGACGAGACTTGCACACAAATGCCCAGATATTGAGAAATAAGCGCATTGTGGACACGCACGATTGGCTGTGTGCACGCATGACGGGATCCTGGTATACGCATTTTTCTTGTGTATGTCTTAACTGGCAGGTGTGTGTGCGTATGTGATGAGTTAATTATGTGCAGTATAAGTGAACGATCTGTTGTCAAGGCTTGTTAGATGTAGGAAGGCCAGAGGCAACGTGTGGGTGTGTGTGTGTGTGTGTGTGTGTGGGGGGGGTAGTGGAGTTAAATTCCTTCTGAATAGTGTCTGCTTTATCTTACCTATCTATCAGTGTGTGTGTGTGTGTGTGTGTGTGTGTGTGTGTGCTAGTATTTGTTACATATTGAGCACCAACATCCCCATTCCGCCAGCAAAGTGAGGACATTTTTCCAAACTGTTTGAAGGTTAAAGCATGGGTTTAAGGCGGAGGTTAGAATTGGGTTGAGGTCACGGATTAGAGTCAGGGTTAGGCAGAGTTTGGGAGTTTGTTGGAAGGATTAGGGTAAGTACCTGGGCAACACAACGATAAAGCTAATACACAAATATAGAAATATGAGTGTGTGTGAGAGAGAGAGAAAGTGAGTGTTCTGACATACTAAAGAAATGCAATCATATGTTGCAACTTTTACATGTTCCTTTGATCCTGATATGAATTCCCCCTCTGTGTTTTCCATCCCAGGCGGTGAAGCTCTACATGCGGACAGAATGCAAATGTCACGGACTGTCAGGGTCGTGCACCTTGAGAACGTGTTGGAGGAAAATGCCTAATTTCCGCGAGGTGGGGGACAAACTTTTGGAGCGCTTCAACGGCGCTTTCAAAGTGATGGGTGGCAACGACGGCAAGACCCTGATTCCTGTTGGGGAGAACATAAAGCCGCCGGACAAGCAGGACCTGATCTACTCTGATGACTCGCCCGATTTTTGCCTGGCGAATCGAAAAACTGGCTCCTTGGGGACAAAGGGCCGCATATGCAACAGCACAGCCATGGACATCAGCGGCTGTGACCTGCTGTGCTGCGAGCGTGGCTACCAGGAGGAAACGTTGGTGTTTGAGGAGAACTGCTTGTGTAATTTCCACTGGTGTTGTGTAGTTCAGTGTAAGAAATGCGTCATTCGAAAAGAGCTCAGTCTCTGTCACTGACAATCTTGGCTGGTACTTTTGTTTTGTTTGTGTTTTGCTGTAGTTTGGCTACGATAAGAGAAGGATTTTTTTTTTTACTTTTCCCATGATCAATTTCTTTCTAAATTTGCCCCACTCAGACAGGTAGCGCTCCTAGTTCACAATGTTGTTTTCCAGTTACTTTGACAGAATTTGCAACATATTAAAGAGCAGATGTGGACAAAAGTAGGGGGATAGAAATAGAGGCTCCAGTCCCTTCATTCATTTTTCTGACTATGTTTTTGTTAAAAAAAGGACCAAAGAATGTGAAATTGTTTCCATCTCATTAAAAGAGTAAGACACATGCACACAGAGGACCAGAATGCAGGATGAGCTTGTAAAATAAGACAGAATTTGTTTCCGAAAACCAAAGGTTTTTGATCGTGAGACTGATATACTGTATATCTAGACATTATAAACAGTGGCAAGTAAAATGCACCGAAAGCATAGGAAGACCATCAACTTTTGGGGGAACATGTTGACAGTGGATGAGACAGTATGTACAAACCAACACTGATCCATTCTGAAATAAGAGTGGAAAAAAACCCTGTAATTCACATCGGTGCAGAATCTCTGCTCTACCTATGTTGGGGACCCTGCGCACAGCCCCAGTCTCTCACATGACCAGCACCTTCTTTTAAATGTATATAAGTAACTGAGGCCAAACTCACCAGATGCCAAAAGAAGTGTAGGATGCATTCATCATCATTTGAAAAAAGTTGTTGGTATTTATCAACAGCTCCTACCTGGAGAATTCCACTCAGCATTAGTCGGAAATGCTGTAAGCAGCCTCAGGGTCAATTTAAAAAAAATGTGTCTCAGTCCTACAAGTAACTCTGAATTTGACTTCCATACAAACCATAATATAAAGGCAGGAATCACATAAGCACGGTAACAAACCCAGTCTTCACAACACTATGAAAATGTTTTATGTATGTGTACACTATGTGGCCTTCAACAAATCATTAAATGAATGTTGGACCTTTTTGTGCTAAAATTAAATCTCCTAATTGCTTTTCAAGTTCAGTTGTAAAAAAAAAAAAAAAAAAGGGTGAGTGTTTAAATTAACCACCGTGGAATTCTGTTATTTTAATTCTTGAATATGTTGTAGCGTCAAAGGAATGTCTGAAATGGCAGCAATAGAAGAGGAAACCATACCACAATACCTGACTTCCCACAACACCAAGTGGAGCAGTTTACATCGTCATTGCCTTCACCCTGTCTCATATGCACCAAAGGGAAATGTCACATTAAGACTCCACGCTGTGCCGAGCGTAAAGACACCATGACGAGACGGGCCGCTTCCATCTCTGTCAGAAGCACTTTGGACACAACGGCTGTCGCAAGCTTTTGCAATAACTTGGCACAACTTGTCTGTTCATATTAAATCTAAAGAGAAATTATTATTTACATGGCATTGTTTGCTATCAGTTAAATGTATATAATGTGTTTTTTTAATCTGTTAAACAAGGCTAATGTATTAATGCACTTTGGTTGTTAGCTTTCATTTAATGCTGTATGCGAGCGTGAGTGTGTGAGTGCATGCGTGGTGGCACGTCTGTGTGGGAGTTGATAGCGTGTGGGCAGATTGGCCAGTTCCAGTTATATCCTTTAATTAAACAGCTTTTGTTTGGTTATTGAAAGCACATTGCTCTTTGACGCTCCGTCTCAGTAGGAGGCAGACAAAATTTATTTCTCCCATTAGCTGTTCAGAGGAAGCATATTTCCCTTCCACCATTGATGACCTAATCTCATTTCCACTTTTTCCCACCACTCCCCTTTCATGCTACGTTGATTCCAGTTGATCTGTCTCAACCCTAGAAGAAGATCACTTTAAAATACGCCTGTGTGTTACCACACCTCGAAATGAACCAATAACCTTTAGCATACTGGAGTATGAGAAACCATATCTATCAAGGTTTTTGTGTTTATAGACACATGAGAAGCTTTGGATTGTTGGATAACCTCACGTTGAATAAGGAGCAGACCAATTCCAATGGTGTAAAATCTTCTACGTTATCTTTCTTTTACTAGTTTCATGGGTGTATTTCAGGCCTGTCGCCATTACCAGTAAAAGTAAACATTTCTTTCAAATCTTAAACCTTTAAAAAAGTCCAGTGTACAATTTGGCATAATCTGATTATTTGATACCAGTTATTTAACCTCTGTAGTCAAGAGTGTCAGAGAACCTTTGTGGCTGTCAGGTTACAAAATGGATTTTGCCATGATTGGGTACAGAGCTGCAAATGTCTTTTATTACACAAAGTTGCAGGGGATAAATGTTGAAGGCTACTGTAGAATCACGGTGAGGCAACATTCTCGCATAGATGGAGGGAGACACGTCTATATTTACAATAATAGATTACTCATTAGTGAATAATAACACTGTGGTTGGCGTACTCATTTTATTATTCACTGCAAAAATCTGTAAGGCAGAACCCTCTTTGGAGCTTTTATTTCCAAGGGTGTGGAGGTGCCCACAACTCCACATTAAGATCGAATTGAATGCATCATGAGTTATCACTCAAAAAAAAAAAGGATGTAGTGATTCCTGCATTACCAAAAGAAATTTAAAACAGAATAAAAACTGTACGTTGTATGTCAGTGATCTTTATATTTTATTTTATTTTAAGTTTGTCATCTTTGCTTCTTATTCGTATCAGACAGTCATATCCTCTCCGGATATTCGGTGGTGTTTTAATTTAGCACATTCATACAGTTTATGAGACACATTAAAACACTTTTCCAATAAACCTTAAGACTTCAATGCTCCTATTTGTTTGCTCTCATTGTGTCTGTGTGCAATTTTAGACTTTCATGAGTCATAACGGCGTCTGTCACGCTGAATTTTAATCAGATAAAAAGAAAATAAAAAAATGCAAATTCGGGGTTGAGTTAAGGTCTAACTTGATTAATGATTTTCAACAAACAATCATTTTGGCATCCAAACCCTGCTTAGATCCCTTTCTTTTCCTCCAGTCAGTATAATAAGGTGTTGATGTTGAAAAGAAAAGAGAAGGAGGGGGGCTGTATTAGCTTAAGCTGCACAAGTTGACACAAGTTCATATTTTCCAGGAATTTGTTGAATGACGGTGGAGCAGAGCAGCGGGCCAGTGGTGGTGTTTATGACATGGAGAGGTGAGCCGCGGTGGAGGAAAAAAGCCACAGGGCACCAGTCCTCTCCAATGTCCTTTTCCACTGTCTTTAAAGTGTGCAGACATCCAGCACCTGTGTGGACAAAACCCGCAGGACAGAACATTCCCTGTATGTTTGACTGAACTGACAGGAACACAATGCTAAATGTAAGGCAAGTGTACAGAAGGACTGCTAACGGGAGCCCCAAAAACATGCACACTAGGCAAGCCAAGACTCTAAACTCCACCTGGGTGGTTGTGACCTGTAATGCTGACCTGTCAAGGGCGTGTCCCTGTGACCCTTCTGACCCTTATTAGGAAAAGGTGGAAGGTAACAGCAAATGGAAGAGTGGAGCCCAACCTCTTAGCAGAAGATCTCTATAGTGATCAATTACAGAGACACAATTTATTTACTACAAGGAAGTCAAACACAATAACACCCTTCCATTTATTTGAATCTCCAGCCCATTATTAATTTGAAAAAATGAGCTGTTGCTTACACAAATGGCACATCTACAGATCGGCTCTGTGTGGGGTTTTATCTGATACCAGTGACTGTAATTACAGCCGACTGAGTGACAGACGTACACAAAGTAAACCTGGATGGAAGCAATTGTGCTTCTTTCACAGAGGAAATATACGCTCAAAGTAATATTTAACATGCTTTCAAGATTGCATACACACCTACATACGCGATCTCCACTTTAGCCCAGCGTGTTAGGAGTAGTCGGTGATCTTTATGAGGCCCCGGAGGTGATGGCTCAGCTGCTGCCTACGTCCCACAGCCCACCCAACTCGGCTGCCATTGCTCAGTGGTTTAATAGTCCGTTTTGTGCGTTTCCGCCTCTTAAGCAGAGCTCGCCTGGGGACCCTTAAATGACATTTGATGATGGAGCTGACTTAGCAAAGAGGGTTAATCCAGATAAAACTGACACCCAGAGATATATGTGCATGGGAAAGTATGAGCACACATCTTGGGGAAGCTGTCATCATCGTTGCAACATCCTGAAACAACACTTGCTGCCTTGAGAAGAGCTTGTTGACCTGCCTCATTGTCGTGGGCGGATAAACACAGGGGTGACCTCACAATGTATCTTTTACTCATCTCTTTCACGCCCACTCCCTTAAAAACTCCCTGCATCTGTCCTGTATCTTGCTCTGCCCCCCACCTTATCGAGCCTTATATGTCATTAATCAAATTCAGCAGTTTTCTTGCGCCCTTCTGCCTGTTGTGAGACAGAGAGGGGGGAGAAGGGGGCCTGTGGTCTCTAATGGCTTCTTTGGCTCCGTGTCATGCGAGAAGCTCTTTCGCTTCAAGACAATAAACACGGTTATTTGTCCAAAAACAGTGGTGGGAAGGCTCGACGAGCAGCAAAACAATGAGTTTCCTGCGGCATCTTCATCTCGGTTAAGACCCTCAATTTCGAAAACTCGTTGGGCTCTACAGAGCGTTGATATCTGCATGCTTGAATCCCACAGGAGCTAACAACAGGCTGCAGCATACGATTATTGAGTTCTGATGCCAATACTTCTTTTTAATTCATCTCATTCTCGTACTGCTGCACTGGTTTTATGGATGTCTTCGACACAACATCCTTTCCTCAAGAATTACTTATAAGTGCTTTTTTTTTTTTCCGACGCTGAGGTTCCCAAAGTGTTACAAATAAAGTTTAACAGTGACTGCCTCCTGTTGCAGGAGAATATGTGCACATGCAAACATGCTCCCGTTCGTTCCTCTTACTGAACACAAGATGGCAACATTGGAGCAAAAAGGTCCTCTGCTGTCACACCGCTTCTCAATATACAGTAGTTCTAAATGTTCAGAACGGTTGAAAAAAGTTGCAGAAGTATTCATGGAAGCAAAACAACATCTCGGGGGAGACTTTAGCATGTGTGCTCATTGCAGGTCAGAAGATAATGAAAGCAGACATGTTCGACTAGGGTATTAAGGTCTGATCTGGGTTCTGAGTATTTGGGCACTTTATAAAGGTTCTGTTGGGTTGAACACTGACATCTCACCTGTTTCTGGGCAGCAGCGAAACTCAAAATTGTGAAATGAGTGTTGGATCTTGCAAGGTAAATTCTCAGTGGAAAAGTGTCGTTAAAGGACTAAAAACCACCTAAATAACAGGAGAATCCCAAAACCGCTCTTTGCATCAAGACACGCCTGTTAAAATATTGTATTTTCTAATCTACATCTTGTGTATTTTTTTTAGATGCACAGACACTCTGACCTTTCAAACTTCATTTTTTTCCCCAAATATAACTAAAGTAAAATTTTCTTTTCCATTCAATGGTATAAAAAAGCTCAAAGAAGTTTAGCATCCCACTTTACTGGCTGTTTTCTTTAAAAATCCTCGTTTTACCTCCCCTCTGGCATCCCTTTTTATGTACTTTCAGTGAATTGTCAGGATCATCCAAAATACAGCCAGTTCCCTCAAACCAGGGATATTTTTGTTCCCCCACAAATGTCAAGTTAATTGATCCAAGCACGCTGAGTTTTCTGCATGGTGACTGGGACACAACGCGTTACTACAATTAACGCACTGGTTTGCTAACAGGCTTGTCTTGCTGGTATTGCTGGAAGTACAGCGCACTATAACAAATGCGGGTGTGTGTCACGGTTCTGGAAGGACCCGGGTTGTTTTGCTGTGAGAGGCTGAGGTCTGGATGGAGAGATGTCTGTCTTCTCTCCAGTGTAATGGGGCTGGATGGTATTCCACTTGTGGCACTCAAAGCACCAAAAATCGTATTTGGATGATTTTTCCTCAAACCTTAATGCAGTTACACAAGACAATCCACAGACCTGTTTTATGAGCAATTTCATATAGTTCCTTCTGCACTCCTCATCTTCTTTTATTTTTTTTTTTAACTTCGTTAGCTTTAATAGATGTATAACAATTGCCTACTCTTGTTTTTTTTTAACCCAGCATGAGAGGTTGGGTTCACATATTTCTCTCTGATGTTGCTTGACATGTCTTTTAAAGGATTGTTGGGTCTTTTTTTCTCCTATGATTTAACTAAATTAATTGATCATCTCTTAGGCTCCTGACAAAAATCATATTTTGGCCTTGCTTCTGCAATTTCCTAGCGGCACACTTCAAAACTCAGAAATGACACACCAACGGTCCTCTAAGTCTCTAAGCAACCAGTTCTGCCATTTATGAGCCATAACTTATGTGATACATGCAGTCACAGAAGTGAAATGTACCATTCTGGTGCATCAACTGGCAGGTGGACATCTATAATCTGCTCTATCTCTCTTATACAGTATCCTGACATGAAATGAATAGAATTAAATTAACTTGTGCCTGTGCTTTGACATAAATAATAAGCAGTGTTCTTGGAATCCAGAGTCCAGTGTGGAGTGAAACTGCGATCCTATGGCTTTACTCTGTTTACAACTTTCTCTCTTCCAGAACTTCAATCGCAGATGTCATCGATCTGGAATACAGACTGTTTAACCAGCAGCCCTGTCATTTGTCCCAGCTCCCCATCGTGTAATTGCACAGCTGTCCTTCCCTTTGCACTGTTTGTCCAGCCCAGGCCTGCTCTCCGTATTTCACACAAAATCAGTCAGAAAACATATGGCCTTGCATGCATAAGACAAAACAGTATACGTACAAAAACATCCATGTTTATTGACATAGGTCTGAAACTGGAGCTGAAACTTCTATGAAGCCGGGTTCTTGCTCGTCAGAAGTTTGTTACTAGATTGGAGCCTTGTAATTGACTAACCTCTGCTCTGCCATGCTCTCATCTGCTTTGCTCATTTTCTTCAGGTCAGTCCAAAAACTCTCCAAGAAATATGAACTTTGCTTGAACTCTGCTAGGCAGGGAGAGGGAGGGCGTGGCAAACAGAACCTCTGCTAATACACTGCAACGGCGTGGCTTTCACGGTGTTATTGGGCCACGATCTGACAGGGACATCCGGATAAGTCCAAGGATAGCAAACTCCATAGAGAGTAAATGGGGGGAATGGCATAATATACACAAGCTATCATTAAATTACCATATGTTGTAATTATTTCTGCCCTTAAATCCCATTATGAAAATCTACCATCTACTTAATTTTGGATGCATGAGATCCTGCTTTGGCTTGGGTTCATGGAGGAACATTGAATGATGAAGGTAACCATGACACTGGTTCAGCCATTCCAGCAACAATGAAAGAGTCAATGTTGAAAAGTTCACGGCGGTGAGGGGAGGAGAAAGGCTCATTACTGTACTGTATAAAATCCACCAGAGTCAAGACACAATAGGAACGCTTTGCAGTGTAAAGGGCAGTAATATACTACATCACTATATGTCACCTTTGAGTTAACAGCTGTGACAAAGGTAATCAGACCAGCGTTACTATGGTTTCATAGCAAGAAGACAAGCAACAATACAATTCAAGTATAATATTAAGTGGAAGGTTTTTGGCTGTACTTTTTTTTTTTCAACTCTGGCTTAAAGCAGTTGCTCTCATGGGGCCAGGGGTGGAGAACTGTTCCACTATCAGGGGGCATTTTAATTTTATAACATGCTTAGTGGACCTAACTAAAATATTGAATCACACTAGCCGCCATTTTCCAAACCTGGAACAACCTCCATTTGACAGAGCAGCTGACATCAGAGACACTGCTGCTGTTTGTAGTTGGTTTTCCACGTTGGGTCAGACAGTAGAATCAACTATTATAAAGGCCACAGCCTGCACTTCCAAAGTTTGCTTAATGCGATGTTTTTATGAATGCTTGCTCAAAAACGTATACGACCAAGGGAGAGGAATGCTGTCTACCATGCAACAATGTTTTCCCCTGGCAACACCACACATTTCATCCTAAACTGTGCAGATTTTTTGGAGTTTTCTCATTAAAATATGCCAAAATATATAGCAAAATGCCCAATTGGTAGACAAAAAGGGTGTCTGAAAGAATAAATTCACAAAAGGGAATGCAAAGTACTGTTGTACTTTCTGAAGAAAAAATACTTTAATGTTGACCTCAAGGCATTGTTGATGTGATCAATACATATAGCAAAATGAACCACAAGAGTCTTGTAGAAGAGCAGAAACTATATTCCCAAATTCAGATTGGCCTCAGGTGTTTACACGGCATTTGCCACTAGACTGTGAAACTTTAGCTCAGCCATGTCTCTTCCTTCAGGACAATAAAGTTTCAATTGAACCAGATGCTGTAACTGGCCAGAAATGGCAGCACTTTGGGGAAATCTCAGTGTTTTACTTTCTTATTGAATTAAATGTTCAGCACATTCGTATTTGGGAGCGAGAGCAG